>NW_004457702.1:513653-591428 GCF_000313135.1 Acanthamoeba castellanii str. Neff | reverse complement strand
TGGATGCAAAAAAGGGGGGGAGGAGGTGGAGGAGGTGTGTGCCTTGTGGGCGAATACGGCGAGGAACCACCGAGAGCCCTGCGAGAAGAACGCCACGTGTTCAATGTCGCCTTCCGTCGCCACGGGAAACTCAGCCTTGAAGTCCTGCGTCCATCCGTCGCCCACCTGAGCACACGACCAACGACACGACCAACGACACACACGACACACGACATACACACGCATGACATGTGACACACACACACCACGCGTTAAGGGTGTCGCTGGGTGGCCAAGAAGCATTGGGGGCGGGGGGTATTCGAGCCCGTGCCTGGAAGCTCCATCCCTCGATTGATCCGTCCTTGAAGGTGGCGAGGAGGTGGTTCTCCATGGACAGGAGGAAGGTGACCGGGTTGACGTCATCCCACGGGCGGAGGAGGGCGTTGAACAACTTGCCCCCGCACGCGTCACTCTCCTCGAGCTGCAGGCTCGCCACCACTGCAGGCGCACACGACCACGACCACGACACACAACCACGACACACACAACCACGACACACAACACACGGATGGGTGGGTGGGTTGTCAGTCACCAGCCCGCTCGCGGCCATACGCATGGTGCACGGCAAAACAACAGGCGCGTTGGAAGGGGAGGCAAGGCGCACCGGGCGTGATGCAATAGAAGTCGGCTTCGGCCAGCACGGCCGACTTGGGCATGGACGGTGGGATGAGCAGCTCCCCCGTGCGCATGTAGTTCAAGATTGGCTCAAAGTAGCGGCCCTCCCTGAGTTGCACACAACACGCACCACCACCGCACACGCAGGGGATCAGCGCGCATATTAACGGGTGAGATGCGGCTCAAATGGAGAGGGGGGGGAAGAGGACGTGCACCGGTCGATGAAGTAGGCGCCCTGGTCGTCCAACGTGCTCGGAATGTCCCCGTCCTGCAACGCGCACGCGCACGCATGCCACGGGTCAACGCCACTGGCGTGCCTTTCCTTTGTTTCCCCCCCCCCTCTCTAAAACATGTGTGTTGTGTGCGGTGTGTGGTGTGTAGTGCGTGGGGTGCGTGCGGCGGGGAAAGAAAGAGAGGGGGGGGTCCTAGGAGGAGCGGTCGTGGTACCAGGAGGGCCTTGAAGAAGGAGTCCTCGAGGCGGGTGAGGGTGGCCTTGGTGGTGGTGTAACGGGTGCCCCCGATGTTGAGCTTCACCAGCTCGGGCTTCTCCTGGCACAGCTGCGCCACGTAGCGCGCCCGCTGCTCGAGCCCCGCTCCGCTCTGTGGTCGCTTGCTGCTGCCGCTGCTGCTGCGCGAGAGAGAGCCCCGCGGGGGCGGCGCCCCGCCACTGCCGCCCATGGCATGGCGCGGGGACGTGCTGCGGCTCGTGGACCCAGCACCCGCCCCCACCACCTGCAGCGCGGCCCCGCTGGTCAACGTCGAGGCGGGCTCGGCCACGTAGGTGCCGCTGCTGCCCACCACCAGGTGATGCATTGATGAGTCGTGCGGCGGTGGGGAGCTTCCAGCAGCAGCCGCCGCGGCATCCACGGTCAGCTCCATCTCTTAGTTTATTGTGTCGTTTGGGGGTGGGCGCAATTTTTTCAGCGGTGCCTGTAGAGAATGCTTGGAATTCATGAGCATTCCAGAAGGGAGAGTCCGTGGCACAAGTAAACGAAGTGCAGCACGAGCAGCAGCACACAAAAGTAGAAGGAGGCGGCAGCGCGTTTGGATGCAAGCCCCCACCACACAGCACGAGGAAGGGCAGGCCAAGGAGGCCGCGTCGCCCTCCCCCACGCAACGGGCACCGCGGCCAGCAGCGGAGATAAATTCGTCGCCCCTGCCTGCCCACACGCCCTCGCCCTCGCCCTCGCCTTCTCTGTCGGGGTCGATAGGTGCGCTGGGCCTCTCCGTGGACTCGGTGACGCTGAGCGGCCCCATCAGCTACGGCCTCCCCGTATACGACGTACACCGCAAGGCATGCGACCCCCCCCCCAACATGCCCCGCCACCTCCTCCCCCATCATGTGTGTGTGTGTTTGTGTCTGGTGTAGTGTGTCCGTGGTATGGTGGGTGTGAGTGTCGCGCTTTTCGTGGTGGTGGTGGTGCCCTTCTGGCGGAGGCTACGCTGAGACGGAGGGGCTCTGGGACTCATGCGTGGTGGTTGCAGGGGCGTGTCATCTTTTCGCTGCGCGAACTGGAAAAGGGGGAGACGTGGTACACCGAAAACCGCAACTGCGTGCGTCGCATCTCCGACACCCACGTGCTCCTCGGTGGTACGCACCACACCGCACCCACGGCGCCGTCTACACTACCGCCACCAAGACACACACACGACACACACAACACACAACGCACACCACACACACGCACCCCATTGCCGCAGCACCTGGAGCTCCCTCGCGCTGACAGAAATTGTGTCGCATGCGTGCCTGCGTGCGTGCGTGTGCGCAGAGACCATCGAGTTGGCCATCCCCGAGGAGGAGGACTTTGATGTGAGCCGAGGCATCCTCACCTTCAACGGCGAGCAACCTCTCCTTCTCGTGCGTCCCCTACGCACCGCCCCCGCCCTCCTCCAGCTGCTGCTGCCAGTCCGTGTCCGCTCAGTCGCTGATCCATTCTTTGTCGCCTTTGTGATCCATATTATCATCGTCATCGTCATCACCATCGTGCAGGAGGACACCCAGGTGTCGGCAGAGGCGGAGGTGGAGCGGTTGAGCGGCATGAAGTTCTACGAAGGTGCGCCGTGCGAATGCCCCCCACCCTCCGCGCTCCCGCTTCCCTCTGCCAGCGCGGTGTGGCCCGCACACACGCATGTTCATTCGTTCGTTCGTTCGTTTTCGGTGGTTCTGGGCGGCGCGTGACCTCCTCCTGCTATGCTGCGGCTGCTGCAACCGCAGGCATTCCGCTGTCGTCGGTGGAAGTCGAGGGAGCGCAGGAGCGCGGGATCGTGGTGTTCACCCTCCAGCAGCTGCCCGATGGCCAGCCCTTCTACTTTGACCACAAGAGTCGACTCACCATCGCACGGATGGGCGACAATCTCTACGCCATCAACGGTGCGCCCCCACCCTCCGCCCCGTCGTGGTCGTGGTCGTGGTCGTATCTCCGCAGCAAAGGCGGCTTGGCTCGCTCCTCGCCTCACTTTTCCCTCGCTCCTGCGCCTCCCTCCCCCCTCCCAACCCCCCCATTGTGATGTGCGCCAGGCAAGGAGTTCCAGGGGGCTGTCGTGAAGCAAGTGCTGCCGTCGGACTCGTCCCTCCTGGACCTGGTCTTCCCGCATGGTGGCCGCAAGGAAGCGGACCTGGCCGACGACGACGGCGATGAGGGCGACGAAGACGAGGGCGGAGATGGGAGCGGGTCGCACGAGGCCATCATGCAGCAGATCTTGGCGGCGGCCGCGGCCAGTGAAGAGGCGCAGGCCGATGAGGAGGAGGAGATCGCGCGGGCCATGCTGCGCGAGTTCGACGAGCGGCTCAAGGGAGCCACGCTGCGCCGGGCGCAGGAGAAGCGGCGGCGGCTGAGCCTCATGATGAAGCAGTACTCGACCGACCCGTCGTCCCCGTTCCGCGCTCTCTTCCTGCCCTCCTCGCCCCTCTCCACCTCCGGCACCACCATCCCCGTCCGACTGCAGCCGCAAGACCGCAACGACATCGATGACCAGCAGCAGCAGAAGAGCTCCCCGGAAGCGACCCACTGCAACGACGACGACGACGACGTGCACGCCTCCGAGACTGCGGGAGGCCTCGTCATCCCGAGCGGCCGAGCGGATCACGGCGAGACGCGACCGGACGCGGGTCTTGGAGGCAAATGTCAGCAGGAGCCGCCCCGCCAGGATCTGCTCGTGGCCAGGGAGGAGGAGCGGGACGACGACAACGACGAGGAGGGTCTTCTTCTCGAGGACGTGGACCTCAACACCCCGCGCCACGAGCGGCGAGCAGCAGCAGCAGCGCCCCATGACGACGGTGGTGATGGTGGCGCCCTGGCCGAGCACCACCAGCAAGAGGAGCAGGCTCCAGTTGCCGCCCACGCCCCGACGCAGGTGGAGCAGGATGGAAACACCGCAGCAGCAGGTCACGAGGACGACGAGCTGGAGCAGCAGGAGCCGGGTGACCACCACTAGGAGGAGGCGGCGGCGGCGGCGGCGAGGAGCGGCGAGGAGGATCAGCCATCCTGAGGACTTGGCTTCCAGGGAGAGCCCAAAAGCAAAAAGGAAAAAAAGAAGAAAAAGGGTGGCGCCTTCTCCCAGGATACGCGCCGTCGCCGGGGCAAAGAACGAAGCCATCTCTTGGGGGAACCACGAAAACGAAAAGGAGAGAAGAGAAGCACGGAGCAAAGGAGCGCCCGAGGGAGATTGATTGAGAAAGGCGCCCGAGGGAGAGGAGAGAGAGAGAAGGGAAATGGCGTGGTACGGGGTGAGCAACAATGTGCCGATAGGACCCCGCTTCGGGCACTCCCTAACGGCCTTCAACAACGGGGACTCGGCCCTCATCCTTGGCGGCGAGGATGCGCAGGGGCGGCCTCTCCGCGACGCCTTCGTTCTCGACCTTAGTACCTAACCCCGCCTTCGTTCTTTGCCCCCCCCCCTTATTTTTATTTCTTGTCCCTTTTCTCTTTATTTCATCTGATCCTTCACGATGTTGGGAATGATGGCGATTGGCGTGGGCGCCAGGCATGAAGTACAGTCGACCCCTTCAAGATACCACCGACGCCCCGCCCGCGCGCGCCCATCACACCGCCGTCGCCGTAGACAACCAGGTACAGCCCCCCCCCGCGGATTCCCTCCGGCGTGCTGCACGCTACGCTCACGCGTGGTTGAGTAGCGGTGATGGTTGGGAAGCATGTCTGCTGAAATCAACGGGTGCGTGTGTGCGTGTGTGTGAAGGTGTTCGTGTTCGGCGGGTGGGATGGCACGAGCTGCATGAACGACCACTACGTCGTCGACCTGGGTACGTCACCGGTGACAACCGGACCTTCTACGGCGAGGGTGTTATGTGGGCACATTGGCAGCGGCAACCCAGTTAACACCTGGCTCTGGTTGCGGTGGCGCACAGTGACGTGGCGCTGGCGGCGCGTGGCGGGGGCGGGCGACGTTCCGGAGGAGCGCTGCGGGCACTCAGCGGTGGCCGTCGGGCGTAAGGTCTACCTGTGGGGCGGACGCTCCACCTCGGGCGCCTACTTGCCGTGCGACAGCGTCTACGCCTTCAACGCGGGTACCCCCCCCCAATACCTCAACCACCAGCCACACCACCACACCACCACCACCCCCCGCCAACCAACCAACCGCCGCCGTAGACACGCACCGTTGGGAGAAGGAGACCAGCACCGGAGACGCGCCCACGCCTCGCGCTCACCACTCCTCCACCGGTACGTACCCTGGACCACTAGCGCACGCGTGCTGCCTGGGACCGCACGCAGGGCCGTGTTTGTCGGTCGAGGCTTAACACCAGTCCGTGTGTGCGTGCGTGCGTCGGGCCAGGCGTGGATGGAGCTGTGTACACGTTCGGAGGGACCAACGGGCGGGAGGGGTTCGGGGACCTGCACGCGTTCCACCCGCAGTCGTGCTCGTGGAAGCGACTGCACGCGGGCGACGGCGTGACGGGCACGCCGCCGTCGCCGCGTAGTCACCATTCGGGGACGGCGGTGGGCCAAGCCATCGTGTTCCTCGGAGGCCAGCCCGCTCCCGCCTCCTCCCCGCTCCTCTCGCACAGCGACCTCCACGTGTTCCACATCGGTGCGTGGTGCCCACCACTCTTTCCTCTCATATGTGGCATGCGCAGCTGTGTGGTCGTCTGTAGTTCGTGTGTCGTGCGATGTACCGCTGTGGCCTGATGCGCGTGGTCACCACCATGCCCGGTGCGGGTTAAAACAGGTTCGGCGACGTGGTCACAGCATCGGGTCACCGCCTCGGAAGTCGAGGGCGTGGGCGTTGCGAACCACGCCACAGCCCTCCTTGGTACCTCATTGCCCCCTCCCCCATCCGGGCTGGTGGTGATGGGGGGGAGGGAGGCTGACGCACCTTGCCATGTCCATGTCCATGTCCCTGTCCCCATCCATCGGTGGATGGTGCAGGCAAGAGCAAGGTGGTGGTGTTCGGAGGCTGCAAGGACGACCTCCGGGGAAGCAAGCCCTTCCCCTCCAACGAGACTCTCGTGCTCTACCAGCTCGGTACGACTATTGTCCTCCTCAACAACGTTGTGGCTATTTTGTCACTATCACTGTCAATACCGTTTCGTTGGCGTTATGATCATTCATGATGATGATAATAATGATAATGATAATGATACTTTTAATATTGGCGCGGCAGAGGGGCTGCTGAATGCGCCGTCGGTGCGCGGGGTGCGGCTGCGCAAGTCGCTCATCAACACGGTGACGAAGAACCAGCTGGAGGGCATCCTCACCGACCAGCAGGGCGTGCTGAAGCGGAGGCAGAGCGCCGGCAACTCGCCCTCGATCGCGCGCGCCCTACCCATTGTACCCCCACCCGGTACATCTCCGCTCCTCCTTCTGTCCGTGCCGCACCCCTCCCAGCCACATCGTCCGATCAACTACTTTGATATATCTATATCTTTACATACATATATTCACGTTTTTTTTTTTGAAACATGTGTGTATAAAGTCGTGGCTGCAGCCCCTCCTCCGCCCCTCCCGCCGCCCCACGTGGGCAGCCCTCCCGCGGCCCGCAAGGAGAGCCGCAAGGAGAAGAAGGAACGCGAGAAGCTCGAGAAGCTCGAGAAGCGCGTCAAAAAGGAGGAGGAGAAGCAGAAGAAGAGCAAGGAGAAGGAGAAAGTGCGCCCCACCACCTCTGCCGTGTCGGGAGTCTCCGTGCCGCTCAACGTCAAGCGGGTGCGCTCCCCTCGACCCCCTCACTTTCCACTTTTCTTGTATCGCTGCCTCGTGTGTGGTCAGTTGATTGGTTGATTGTTTGGTTGGTTGGGTTGGGGGTTACTTGTCTTGTGTCGTGGTTGCATGGTGACAGGTGGTGCACGTGAACCACGAGATGCAGTGGTCGGGGAAGGATCCCAACGAGGTGTTCGCCAAGGAAGAGCTGCTGGGCGAGGGTGCCTACGGCGCCGTGTACAGAGCCGTTCACCGCGAGACGGACATGGTCATCGCCATCAAAGAGCTGCCCAACCTCGTCAACCAAGAGGAGCTCCAGAAGGAAATCGACATCCTCAAGAAGGTATATCTATCTATCCTATCCTATCCTATCCTATCTATCTCGCCAGTGTGTTAGAAATATCCCCATCCTCAGCTGCTGATTCCGTTTGTACTCCATCGCGCAGTGTTCGCACCAGAACATCGTGTGCTACTTCGGCACCTGCCAGCTCGCCAGCTCTCTCTGGGTATCGACACACGACACGCACGACACACACACACGTGGTGGTGGCGGCTGGTGGTGGCATCGTGCGCTCACCTCTCTCTGGGAGCGCAGATTTTGATGGACTACTGCGACATCGGCAGTGTGCGGGACATGATCGAGCTGTGCAACAAGCCCCTCAAGGAGGATCAGATCGCCTACATCCTCCAGCAGTCTCTCCAGGGGCTGCTCTACCTCCACTCCATGAACATCATCCATCGCGACGTCAAGGCCGGCAACATCCTCCTCGACGGCCTGGGCGCCGTCAAGATCGCCGATTTCGGAGTGTCGGAGCAGCTCTCCGACGCCGTCTCCAAGTCCGACACCCGCATCGGCACGCCCCTTTGGATGGTGCGCACCTCCCAGCATCGCGTGACCTCCCATGTACCCCGTGGTCGGCTAAGTCGGCGGTCTCCGTTCGTGACCACCTCAGGCGCCGGAGGTGATCTTGGGCAAGAGATACGACAACCGCTGCGACGTGTGGTCTCTCGGAATCACGGCGTTCGCTCCCCCCACCACCACCACCACCACCATGCCCCTAATAACCTCCCTCCCTCCCCAGCCCTGATCTGACTCTCTCTCGCCGGCGTATGCCATCTACACTGTGTGGTCTCTCTCTCTCTCTCTCTCTTCTCATTTCTTTGGTGGGCGCAGTATCGAGATGGCCGAGGGGCTGCCCCCCAATCACGAGATGAATCCCATGCGCGCCATGCGACTGGTGCCCCAGCGGCCACCGCCCACCCTCACCGATCCCCGCAAGTGGTCCAAGGACTTCAACGACTTCATCGCCCTCTGCCTCACCAAAGGTGCGCCGGCACCCCTTCCCGCGGATGCCCCCCTCGGGTTTGACATGACCGCGAGCGAGTGCATTTGGTTGCGATGCCACGTGTTTTCCTTTTTTTCCTGGTTGGTGCATTCCTTCGTGCCAACGTTTTTGTTTGGCCGTGCGTCTCGCCAGATCCCGAGAACAGGCCGGACTGCGTCGAGCTCCTGGGCCACGCCTTCATCCGGGGCTCCCGCGGGTCCGGGGCGCTCAAGGAGCGCATCAACGAGTGCTTCATCCTCAAGCTCAAGGAGCAGGCCGCCAAGGTACCGACCACACACACACACCAGCCGCCACCGCCAGCCGCCACCACCACCAGCAGCAGCACCACCACCACCACCACCTGATCCTCCCGTCCGTGCACCACACAGCCCTTCGTTCTTGTATTCATTCCTTGTTTCGTGGCGATCCTTCCTCTCGTCGTTCATTTCGACTCAGAAAACGGCAGCGTCGGAGGCACCGGTCGACAACGCCAAGGCCTCGAACAGTGCGCCCGGCACCCCCAGTACCTCCGCGCCCCGCCCCCGCCCCCCAACACCACCTCCTCTCTTACTCTCAACTGCACACCTCCCTTGCCGTACCGGGGGGGGGGCGGATGTAGAAGAGCCCAGCAGCGCCGCACAACATCACGCAGACTCACCACCAATGTCATCACCATCGATGTATCGGGGGGGGGGGCATATACGCCAGGTGGGAGCAACCACGGCACGATGGTCTACGCCGACAATGGCACGATGATCAGCAACGACGTGTGCTCGACCATGCTCGTCACCCAATCCGACAGCGACGGCGACGACTCGGATGGCGACCCCATGGCCACCATGGCCGTCAAAACCCTCCGCCTGGGTACGCCCCTCCATCGATGCCCCGCGTGTTCTTTCCAGTTGGCGCGCTCTCTGCCTCCCTGACTCTCTCGCTCGCTCGCTCTCTCTTCCCCCCCCCCAATATTAAAAATGGCGGTGGTGGTGCACAGGTGGCAACGCAGCAGCGACCATGTGGGGCACCATGATGGTGAGCGGCGACGACAACGATGAAGACGATGGCTCTGGTAGCGCCTCTCTCATTCTCTCTCTCGACGTCCTTGCCGTCGTTTTCGTTCCCCCCCCTCTTTTTTTGGCGGCGTCCCTGCGTGCGTGTGGAGACTCAGGGTTTTGATCGGGGAAGCCAACGGTTCGCCGTTCTTTGTGCAACCCTACCACGTTCGCTGTGCAGATGACGACGAGTCGACCGACGGAAGCGGCGCCGGGTTCGACACCCTCGTGCACCGCCAGTTCATGAACCCCTCGGCCGCCGCCTCCAGCAGTTCCCCGCCCCCGCTGCCGGCGCGCGACGATGGCAATGGCGGTGGTGCCGGTTTCGACACCCTCGTGCACCGCCAGTTCATGCGCCCTTCGCCCACCCCGACCCGCGTCAGCAGCTCCCCCACCTCGCCCGCCACCAGCGCCATACGGCCCGTTCACCGCAAGACCAGTACCCCTCCCTTCGCGTGGCTGGTCGTTGTTTGTGTGGCGTGTGGCGTGTGGCGTGTGGCGTGTGGCGTGTGGCGTGTGGCGTGTGGCGTGTGGCGTGTGGCGTGTGGCGTGTGGCGTGTGGCGTGTGGCGTGTGGCGTGTGGCGTGTGTGCTGTAACACACTCCCCACTATGCGCAGACTCCACGGGCGGCCAGCCGCCGGCGAGCATCGTGAAGAAGGTCTCCTCGCCGACGTCGTCGTCGGGAGAGCTGGTGGACAAGGCCTACATCGATGCCGCCATCGCCCAGCTCGAAAAGCGCATGCAGCAGCAGCTGGTCGTGCTCGTGAACCAGGTTCGTTTGACCCGCCTCGCCTCAATAACATATTGAGGCTAAGCGCTTCACGGCGGCGGCGGCGGCGGCGGCGGCGATGGTGACGTTGTGTGCGGTGGTGGTGCGTGGCACGTGTGGTGGATGGTGGAGCAGGAGATGGCCAAGTTGAAGGAGGACATCCTGCAGACGGTGGTGCGCCTCATTCCGGAGGACTTCCCCGCGGGCGGGCCTCCGTCGGGTTCGATGTCGCCGCTGGCACGGCTGTCGTCAGGCGGATCCGAGCAGTTCAGCTCCGACGAGGGCGGCCTCACCAAGCGGATGAGCGCCGGCGGCCGCAAGAACCCGCCCGCCATCTACAAGAGCGGCGGCAGCAAGAAGGAAAGCGAAAAGGAGAAGGAAAAGGCCAAGAAGAAGGAGGAAAAGGAGAAGAAACGCGCGGAAAAGGAAAGGGAAAAGGAGACGAAGAAAGAGAGGCGCAAGTCGCTCTCCGTGCTCAAGAAGGCCGGCGTCGAGAAGAAGGCTCTCCCCTTCGAGGTGTAACATAACCAGAACACGCACGCGTGTGGCCAGCCACCAGCAGCACCACGCGGAATAAAATTTTCCCTCTCATTCCAGCCACTCTTTTGGGTGAGGAATGTTAGGTTAAGTCCGATGCCCGATTGGCGAAGAGGCGCCTGGACCACTTTAGGGAGGAGGCGCACACATCTCTTGGGAGAGCGGTTCTTCTTCTTCGATTCCTGTCCTTCCATCCTTCCATTCCTTCCATTCCTTCCACATCATCGTCGTCATGAATGTCAGCACCGGCGCTCGGTTGAGCCTGCTGGCGATGTTCGTGGCCGCTCTCGTCTCCCTCTCCTCCACAGCACCGCTCCCAGAGGTGCGATCCCCCCCCCCACTGTGGATCGCCGTGAGTGGGGGTGACATCGAAAGAGACAGATAGCTCAACGACGACGATGGTCTGGTCTCCTTTGGGGGGGTGTAAACATATCCAGATAGAGGTGATGTCCTCAAGCAGCATGGACAACTTCTGGAGCTCCTTCCGGTCTGTCGAGCGAGGCCTGGGCACGCGCAACCGGTGGACCTACTTCAATATGCCGGACCCCATGGATGCGAGGGAGGAGCAGCACGTCCTTCACATCCTCGCCGGCATCACCACCTACCGCATCCAAGGAGGTACTTTCTCGAACATATTGCCCCCCC
This sequence comes from Acanthamoeba castellanii str. Neff, assembly GCF_000313135.1. Lineage (NCBI taxonomy): Eukaryota > Discosea > Longamoebia > Acanthamoebidae > Acanthamoeba > Acanthamoeba castellanii. The sequence goes on along the minus strand of NW_004457702.1, from coordinate 580,296 downwards.
CCCCGCCCCTAAACCTCCCACCCCAGACGCATCCACTCTATATCTCCCACTCACCTCCTGGTCCACACCAACAGCCAACGGCACAGAGGGCACGGAAGGGTGGTTCTTCCCCAACACCGGTGCGCCTCCCGTCCCAACCGTCTCTCACTCCAATAACTTATATATAATTCAATATCCACCTCGACCCTTAACCAAACCTGGCCCACGCAGTGATTCCGGCGGTGGCTGGTGTCAAGTACGTGTCGCAGGTGTTTGCTGACTCGGGCGACCAGTCGACGGTGGAGGAGGAAGACGGAGAAGAGCTGAAGACGTGGGCGTGCGACCTGGACTGGGAGCAGCCGGATCCCTTCACCGGCGACTCGGGGGCGTCGGTGTTCGGCTCCGACGACGGCTACTGCTCCACGCAGTGCGAGGTGGTGCTCTTCAAGGCCAAGACCCCGAGCCAGGGCAGGAGGGCCATCCAACAGTTCGCCGGCGACGACCTCCACGAGAACCGGTTCTCCAACATCATGATGGCCTGCACCTTTGCCTCCACCTACTACTGCGCCGCCCTCTTCGCCGACGTCCGCCAGGCACGCGCTACCTCCCTCTCCCTCTCTGTGTGTGCCACCACCGGTGCACTGACACGCCGGCGTGCCCCGCCGTTTCGCAGGTGCTGGACACCGACTGCGGGTCGTGCTGCTCGGCCGATGCATGCAGCAGGTAAAGGCAAGCAAGGACGCGGACTGAGAGCACCACCACCGCCACCGCCGCCACGAGACAAACGAAAAGAGAAGAGGAAGAGATGGCAAAGGCCTGCTGCTGCTGCTGCACGAGGAGGCTGGCCCGGCGGTAGGCCCGACCGGAACTATTTAATAGAGAGAGAAGAGAGATAGAAAACGCGCAGCCAAGAACAGCAAAAAAAAAAGAAGGGGGGAGGTAGAGGGTCGCAATTAATTGTCGAAGATGGAGGCCATGAGGCTGTCGATGGCGGACGAGGCGTCGACGTGCGATGCCGACGAGGTGAGGGAGGGCGGGTTGGAGTAGTCGCTCTGCGAGGACTTGAGCGACGAGGCGGCCTCCTCCACGCCGCCGCCGCTCGAGGCCTTGCCGCCGAAGCCGCCGCCGCGGGAAGCGGAGAGGGAGGCCACGATACTCTCGATGAGCGTCGAGTGGTCGAGGCAGGAGGCCGACGAGTTGAGCGACGGCGGGTTGGACGTCCCGTTCTGCGACGACTTGAGCGACGACGCCTCGCTCCCGATCGCCGACATGCTCGACAGATCCGACGACGAACTTTCGTCGTTGTCGTCGTCGTCGGCATCACCGGCGTGGCCGTCGACCGGCTTGGAGGCTTCGGTGTAGGCCGACTTGAAGATGTGGTCCACCATGCCGCCCACGTCCGATAGCGTGAGCCGCCGCATGCGTGGGCTCGGCGCCTCGTGGGTCCACTCCTCGAGCAGACGCACCACCTCCTGCACCACCAGCCACCAATCACCAGCCACCACACGCGTGTCGTGTGAGCGGGGTCCCCAACAGCAGGAGCCAATCGGCGCTCGGGGGGTGATATGGCCAGCCAATGGAGGTTGGGTGTGGTGGTCGGTAGGTAGGTACGGTACCTTGTGGTTGGCGCGTCGGGCGACGTCGAGGGCGGTGCCGTGTTGGGAGGGGAGGGAGTCGTCGATCCCCAGTTCGAGCAGCGCCCGCACGGCCTCGACCGACCCCACCCGCGCGGCCAAATGCAGCGCCGAGTCCCCGTAGCTGCTCCCATCCACGCGTACGCACGCGCGCGTCAGAATCACAACCCCCCTCCCCCGGTTGTTGCACGCGAGCGGGGGGGGGAGAGAGAGACGTGGCGTACTTGGTGGTGGCGTTGATGTCGATGGCCCACTTCTCCTCGAGCGCGAGCCAGCGCAGAGCGGCGGCCTTGCCCGACAGGCTCGCCCGGTGCAGCACCGTCTCCCCATTCTTGTTCGCCGCCCGAATGTCCACCCCTGTTGTTGATTATTATTATAATGTGTAATAAATAGACAAGGGTCAGTGCATGCCCATGTTTCGTTTGTAAGCCCCCCCCCAACCATCACAATGTCACTGGGGGTGGATTGGGGGGGGGGGTTGGTAGGTCGGTACCCTTCATGATGAGTTGCCGGACGGCGAAGGAGAATCGGTCGACCGGATTGGTGGCGTTGGCGTCGCCATCGGCCGCCGGCGCGCCCGTGGAGCCCACCGCAGGGGACGACGGTCCGTCGGGGAAGGATCGGATGAAGTAGTGGAGCGGAGTGGACCCATCGGACGACACCGCCGTCACGTCGAACCGACTGCTCGACAGGAGGTGCAGCAGCATCTCCACATTCCCCGACGCTGTCGTGTGTCGTGTGCGTCGTGTGCGTGTTAACAAGCACGTGCGTGGGTCGAGAGTTGGGTGGGGCGGTAGCAGGAATAGTACCGGCGGCGACGTGTACGGGGCTCCATCCGTTGTTGTCGCGGAGGTTGAGGTCGGCCTCGAGCTGGTCGACCGGGTAGAGGTCGATGAGGCGCTGGGTGAGGGCGCGGTTGTTCTGGTCGATGGCGATGTGCAGCACGCTCTGGCCTCGCCAGTCGAGCGTGCGCAGCACCGCCGCGCGGCCCTGCTCCTGCACCAGCCGCACGAGGCCCTCCGCATCGCCGGCCTTGGCCAGGCGGTGTGCCTCGGGCATCTCGCGCGTCTTGGTGGCCGACCGCAGCAGTTTGGTGCCCGTGGCCTCGCCCATGCTCTTCGACAGCGTCACGCGCTCGGGCCGGCCCACGGGCGGCGAGAGCGGGGCGGCGCCGATCCGGTCCCGGCTGAGAAGGTCCGACGGCTCCTCGGCGCTCTTGCTCAGGAGCTGCTTCTCGTGGCTGATCCGCTCCCGGCTCCGCTCCTTCTCCTTCTCCTTGATGATCGTGCCCCGCTTCTTCATCATCGTCCGACTGTGTTTCCGCTGCTTGACACTGCACACAACACACCATACGCAACACGCAACACGCAACACGCGAGGTGAGAAGAATTTCGAGAATGGCAGTAACGACAACAATGCATGCATACCCGTCGGGGTCGGCGGCGTCGTCGGGGGAGGTCGAGTAGAGCTCGGGGTGTGCGGCCCACTCCTCGAGGATGTCGACGAGCTCGGTCTCGCGGAGGAGCTTGGCGATGTCGAGGGCGGTGCCGTTGGGTCCGCGCAGGGCCGGGTTGACGCCGTAGCGGAGGAGCTCCTTGATGGCCGACTTGCGCCGGGCCTGGGTGGCCAGGTGGAGCGAGGTCTCGCCGGTCTTGGTGGTGATGTTGATGTCGACGCGGCACTTGGTGATGAGCCACTTGATGGCCAGCACGCGGCCGGCGAGGGCGGCCGAGTGGAGCGGCGTCTCGCCCTTGTCGTTCCGGTCGAGCAGCTCGCAGCCCTTCTCCAGCAGCAGGTTGCCCGCCTTGCAGTATTTTTTGTACATTTTCGAATTGTCCCCGTCGTAGAAGTTCTTCACCAGGTAGTGCAGCGGCGTCGACCCGTCCCGCGACCTGGTCAGCACACGACAATCACGACAATCACGCATCACCGCACACGCATTACTGGAAATGTCCTGCTGGGTTAGGAAGAAGAGGAAGAAGGCGCCATACCGGCATTTGACGTCACATCGGCGGGTTTCGACGAGGTACTGCACCATGGCCAGGTTCTTGTGCGACGTGCCCACCGCCGCGCAGGCCACGTGCAACACCGTCCACCCGTCCCTGCGCACAATTAATTAATTAATTAATTAATTAATAAACGGTGAAGATCACGTGCGAGTGCGGCGGCGGCGATGTAGTTCGTCGTTACCGGTCCTTAAGGTTGAGGGACACGTCGGGGTAGGTGTCGATGAGGTGCTGCACCACATCCATCGCGCCGGCCTCGACCGCGACGTGCATGAGGGACTTGCCGCGTCGATCCAACTCGCCCAGCACTGCACAGTACGCCACAACAGCCCACACGATCAGCCCTCACTGCCAGCCGTAGGCCGTGTGTGGCGCACATGTGTCGTACGTGTATTTGCGTGCGTGCGTGGGTCGGTATGTGTGTCTGTGTGTCGTGTGCGTACCCTTCCAGAGGCCGCGTTCGTCGATGTCCTTGGCCAGGCCCTCGAGGTCGTTTTTCTTGGCCATGCGGTGCGACACGGGCACCGCGTTGCGTGCACTGGTGCGGGAGGGCGGGGACGAGAGCCCCTCGCCACCGCTGTTCTCTCCTCCGCCGACGAGTGACGCCTCGCTCCGGGTGCGCTGCACTCGCTCGCGCACCTCTTCGTCGTTCTCGCTGCGCTGCTTCTTCGCCTTTGCCGCCTTGCCGTCCCGCTCCCACTCCTCCACGCCCTCGTCGTTGTGGCGTGAGAGGTCGGGCGCGCTGCTCTCCACGCGGCGGATGGCGACGCCGCCTCCGCTCCCGGCCAGCGACGACGCGACGGAGCTGAAAGAGTCGCTTCGGGCGAGCGGCGACGACGAGACGGGCGAGCTCTCCGGGGAGTGCGTCGGCCGGCGCACGATCCCGCTGCCCGAACTCCGCAGCAGCCCGGGCGTCACCAGCTGCGACGCCGGCGTCTTGGTGCGGGTCATCGCACCCTGTGAGGCCACAGCACACAGCGCACACGCGCGTTGGCCTTTTTTCGATTGCGACGCACGACACGCACATGGCACACATACGCACACAGGGGAGGAGGGGCTGCGCGCCTGCAGTTCGGCCATGAGGTGGCGCTGCTGGTGCTGGGCCTGTTGGTGGAGCTTGATGTTTTCGAGGAGCGACACGAGCTCGGGGTTCTTGACCATCTTGGCCACGTCGAGCGCCGTCCCGTTGGCTTTGCTCGCGATCCCGGCATCGATGCCCATCTGCCGCGCCCACCCGCCACGTGAGCCACGGCACCAACAGATATATAAAATATATCTCAGAATTTACGGAAAAGAATAAAGATAAAAGCAAAGACATGGGTTGGCGGTGTCGACCTGCAGGAGGGTCTTGACGGTGTCGACTTGACCCGTCGAGGCGGCCAGATGGAGCGCCGAGTCGCCGTTCCTGTGACGCAGTGAGCGCAAAGCAACGCAACGCAACAGATGAGGCGAGTGACGTACTTGGTGACGGAGTTGATGTCGATGTGGAAGTCCTTGTTGTCCAGCAGCCATCGGATGGCGCTGGGCCGCCCGGCGAGGGCGGCTTTGTGCAAGGGCGACTCGCCTCGGGAGTTGCGCCCATCGGCCGCCACCCCCTGCTCGCCACAGCACACGCACGGCCCATCATGAGCACGCGCACGCGGAAGAGCTGAGGGCGAGAGAGAGAGAGAGAGAGGGCAGGCCGCACCTTCTGTACGAGCTTGTTGGCCACGGCGACGTACTTGGAGGCCTTCTTGGCCTCGGAGTCGTGCGGGAAGTGGCGGACCAGGTAGTGCAGGGCCGTGGCATCGTCGCTGGCACGCAACTGCGCGTCGCAGCTCTGGTTGAGGAGCAGGAACTCGATCACCTGCCCCCCCCCCACAAGGCCGTTCCTCGCACATGTCAATCATAGAACAGAGCGGCACGCGCCGCGAAGGAGAAGGAGAACGAGAAGACGATGCCCGACACGACACACCGACACAAGTTACGGAAGCTTGAGCACCTTGAGGTGGCCCGCTGCGCAGGCGGTGATAAGGGGCGACCAACCGGATCGGTCGCGCCCATTGAGTGTATCGGCGAGCTTCTTCCTGGACGGGTGGTTGATCACCTGTGCGTGGTTCACCCGCACGAGAGACACACCGTGTCAGGCACAACCACGGCTACGCCGCACAACTATCGGGCGGGTTTTGGGGGGGGGGTGAAGTACAAAGTGTTGGAGGACGTCGAGGTGGCCAGCATCGGCAGCCACGTGTAGGACGGTCAGGCCGCGGAGGTCGGTGGTGCCCACCACCTCCTCAAACCCCTTCTCCTCCACCAATCGAACCAGGCCTGCAGTTCGACAATTCAATTCAGAATTGAGTGGTGTGTTTGACCGTGCACTCGTTTGTCCCCTTCGACCAAATGACGAACAAAGCCATAAAAGCGTGTAAATAAGGCATAATAATAATAGTAATACTAAAAATAATAAAATCTTTCGGTGCCAAGGGGGGAGGAGAACGAAAACGAACCGTCGATGTCTCCTTCTGCGGCCAGGCGATGAGCCTCGGGTCGCTTGTCGCGGCGGTTAGCGGGAGATGAAGCCATCTGCCACTTGGTCGTCGTGGTCGTGCCCGTCAGTTGGAGAGGTGGAGCCTCCAGTTCGTGTCTTCTCACCGACGCGATGGGATAACCTCCGTTCGTCGGCCCGTACCGTACTGCTGTCTTCTCCTCCTTCTCCTTCCAAATGAAGGCAACACGCACACGCACACGCACACGCTGGATTCGTTTTGCCCGGACCTTGCCTCGTCAGCGCCCGGTCGCTTTTGTTTTCTTTGTTTGGGGTCCTTCTCTCTTTGGCCTCGTTCCTCGACCCTGTCAGTCACTCTCTGTGACTCCTCGACGGTGCCGGCAGAGGGAATGAAGGCTGTAGTTGTTCGCGGCAAGATTGCAAGCCTGCAAGCCCGCGGGTTCGTTTAAACCTCCGGGAATGGCTGGAAAGCCACCGAACTGGGCCATTTTTATTGTTTGCTTGCGGAAAGGCGAGCCCTTGGCGATCAGCGAGAAAATATATTTTCCCTTCATTTCCCTGCCACTAAATTGGGCCGCAAAAAAACCTCAACCCACCGCAACGACAACCGGAATCTAAAGAGATTTATAAGATCTGCGTTCCAGCAAGGCGCATCCGTGGAGAATAGAGATAGGGAAGAGGATAGAGATAGAGATAGAGATAGGGATAGGGATAGATAGATGAATCGCCTCAAGGCCGGATGGCCCAAGGGGAAGAAGAAGAGCAGTAAGGGTGCCCCCTCCTCCCTCGCCTCATATGGCCCTGGGGCGCCTCCGTTGCAGTTCCAGCGCTCGAGCCAAGCCCTCCCGCCCCTCATCGAGGACTGTCTTGCCTGGCTCGAGGCCCACCGCGGTACTCCGCCTTAGCCAATAATCTTCTTCATTAAACGTTACTTTATTGTTGCATAAATATTAAAAAATTATTCTTGAGCGCAGAACAGAAAATAGTATTTTTAACTACAAATATCCATTCCTTTATGCTTTTATTATTTTATTTATTAATTTATTTATGTGCGCAGTGTGGGAGGTGGAGGGGATATTTCGTATCAGCGGCGACTTCCACGAGATAAAGGCCCTCCTCCGCAAGTACGCCAAGGGTACGCACCCCCCCCCCTATACCCCCCTTTTTACCTACTCCCAGCCCCCCCCCCCGCTTGCCTCCTCCGCCCGGCTATGCACTTGGCGCGCCGTGTGCCGTGTGCCGTGGTGGTCTGGTGGACGGTAGTGGTGGCTGTGCGCGGATGGCGGTGGCGGCGGCGGCGGCGGCGGCGGCGGCGGTGCTGATGGTTGGTTGGGTGGCTGGTGGTGGCGAGAGAAGGCAAGAAGGTGAAGCTCGACGACGAAACCACCGGCCTGCGCGCACACACCGTGGCCTGTCTCTTCAAGACCTACCTGCGCGGTACCCCCCCCCGCCCTTTCGCCTGCAGCGCCCACCCCGTGTCACCCTCCCGCCTCCTCGCCACCCTCGTGCTGCTGTCGATGCTGATGTCGTTGCATCGTTGTGTGCATGTCCGGTGATCGACGATGATCAGAGTTGCCCATTCCGCTGCTTACGTTCGAGCTCTACAAGCCCTTCTTGTCCGCCATTGGTGCGTGCCCCACGTCTATTATCCCCCCCCCCCATTGGGCCGATTCACAACTGCGGCGGAGAGAGCGCTGCTGACGGGCCATCGTCGATGGACGGGCTGGGCTGCGGTGCGCAGGGGTGCCGGACGAAAAGGCGCGGCTGGAGCTGATCCGTACCACCATGGCCATGCTGCCCCCGGCCAACAAGGCCCTCCTCACCCGCCTCCTCGCCCTCATGCGCAAGGGTACCATCAATCACCGCCACCGCTACCGCCAAAAAAATGCCCTCTTTCCTTCTGGATACATTCCCTGCTGCTGCTGCTGCTGCTGCTGCTTCGCGCTCATCGACCTCGGTGCACCACCAGTGGCGGACCACGCCGACACCAACAAGATGCACGCGCAGAACCTGGCCATCGTGTTCGCGCCCTGCCTCCTGCGCCCCGAGAACGACGACCTCATGTATGCATCCCCCCCCCACCACCCCCACCACCCCCACCCAATCTCTCCACGGTGTGCGTGTGCGTGGAGATAATAAGGCAGATATTTTTATTTTAATGTCGTCGTTGCCACGTTGTCGTGCGCAGGGCGGCCCTCATGGACGGGGGAGTGTCGCAGGCGCTGCTCTCGACCATGGTCACCCACTACTCCTACTTCTTCATCGTACACCCACCCACCCCCCCTTGGGGACGACTGGAGACCGGAGAGAAGAGAAGGCAGAAGAGCGAAGAGGGCGCATTGACTCACCGCGCGGGGGGGGGCATCGCTCGAGCAGGAGAAGGGCGACAAGAGCGAGACCACCAAGCAGCTGACCGGCGAGTACAAGGACTTCTACCGCACCCTACGCAAGGTGCCCGGCCTCACCTCCCCCTGCCTCACCTCCTCCGCGCGCTTATGCCATCCATTTGGCATTTACTTATTATTCCTATTCGTATTCCTATTCTTATTCTTATTGTTGTTGCTGTTGCCTCTGTTCCTGTTGCTGCCTCTGTTCCTGTTTTGTAGGGCACGCTCCGATTGGCCGCGTCGATGGTGGAGGAGAAGAAGCTCCTCCAGCGACTCAAAGCAGGCACGACCCCCCTCCCCTGCTTCGATGGACGGTGGTCACGGTGGCTCCGAGCGCGATGGCTGACGGCATTCTACACGGCACACGGCACACGGCACACGGCACACGGCACACGACACACGGCACACGGCACACGGCACACGGCACACGGCACACGGCACACGACACACGGCACACGACACACGACACGCATGGAACAGGCGAGGAGTATCAGAGCGAGGGCGAAGGCGGCGGAGAGAACGGCGGGGAAGCGGGCGAGGGTGGCGGTGGTGGCGACGTGGAGGGAGGGCTGGCCAGCATGTCGTCCGAAGTGCGGCGATTCGCGGCCAAGGCCGAGCCCCGCCGCCGAGCCGCCACGACGGCCACCACGCCGGAGGCGGCGGGGGCGCAGGGTAAGCCGCTGCCGGCGCCCCCGCGGCCCTCGAGGCCGCCGCCCGTCACCAAGCTCCTGCCGGCGCCCGACGCCCAGCCCCTGCGACCACAGCCGCCCATCCCGCAACCAGCAGCCAAACACGACGACGACCTGTCGCCCCGCGAGCCGCAAGAACCGCCACAACAGCCGCAGCAGCCCGCGCGCTTCGAAGGCGAGGACCACCTCAAGGCGACGGCTACGGCGGCGGCGGCGGCGGCGGCCGAGGAGCCGGCGGTGATGGATCTGAAGAAGACGCGGAAGCTCCCCAAGCGGGCTGGGGCGAAGGAGGACGACGGGGGCGACAAGGAGGAGCGGGAGCGGGAGCGAGAAAGGGAGCGGGAGCGGGAGCGAAAGGCCAAGCAGATCTCGATGTCGTGGAACCCGTCCCACGTGCGACGGGAGCTCGAGGCGAGCAGCAGCGGCGCGAAGGGCGAGCAGGGGCGACTGCTCTACGCGGAGCTCGAGGGGAGCGGGAAGGAGCTGCTCCGCTCGCACAGCACCCAGATCGCCTCCATCCGCCGCCGCCTCAAGCAGTCCTCCGCGGAGCTGGCCTCGTCGAGCGACAGCGACAGCAGCGGCGATGATGACGATGAGAAGAACGATGACCGCACGCGCGCTCGCTCGCTGTGCCGTTCGACGCCCGCCGCCAAGGTGGCGTCGGCCGCGAGCGATTCGGACTCGGACCACTCCACGCAGCGGCTGAGCTCGAGCCATCGCGTCAGGTCCGTCCGGTCACGACTACAGAGCGACAGCAGCAGCGACAGCGATAGCGACAGCGCCTCGTCGTCTGATGAGCCAACGGCGAAGCGGAACGAGAACAAGAAGAGTCGGGACGACGACGATGACGACGCCGGCGAGAACAGCGGAGATGAGGTGAAGGTGGTGACCACCAAGCAGACGACGACCTACCTCACCCCCGAGCAGATGGTGAAGCTCGTCCGACAGCAGCGGGCGCAGCAGCGGAAGGAGCTCCTCGCCAAGAAGAAGAAGAACGACAAGCAGCAGCAGAAGAAGAGTAACAGCGCCAGCATCAAGAAGAAGAAAGGCTCCGGCAGCGACAGCGACAGCAGCAGCGAAGCGGATTCTTCTTCTGCATCGTCGAGTGGCAGCGACAGCGACGAGGGCGACGTGCGCAGCAAGCGAAAGTCGCCCAAGGCCGTGTCTCACCGGCACCCGATGGGCAAGTCTATGCCCACCCGGCCCTCCGCCTCGCCCACCCCCGCTCGCCTTGCGGCCTCTATGCCGTCGCCCCACGTACGTCGCCCGGCGCCACTGGCGCACGCGTGCGCTCACACAATGAGGCGTTGGCTGATCCATCTCGCACACCGCACACGGACGCACACGCACACACGCAGGAGGAGCGCAAGGAGAGCACACCAAGTGGAGGCTCGTCGTCTTCGTCGTCGTCGTCGAGCGAGGACGACACAGATGATGCGGAAGTGGTGCTGGCGTGGAGCGAGAAGATGGCGGAGGGCGATCTGGGCTACTTTGAGCGTCTTGTCGACGGCAGCAGCTACCCAACAGCGTCCTCCGATTTGGCCGCCCTCGCCAAGGACGTCGATCTCGTGTCCCTCGACCACTTCCAATAGCAAATGGTGGCCATCATCGTCATCATCATCCTCATCGGCCGTTTAGCTCCGCCCATGGCCAGCGGAACTCTCTGTACACTTCCATCGCGTTATTGAACAAGACCAGCACTTGTGCTATTTTCCCGGTTTCACTACGCAAAATAATAATGAAAAGAAATAAACAAAAAAAGGGCAAAGGTTGTTCAAAAGAAGCAGAACGAGAAAGAAAAGACAAGAACAGAGTGGCAACATGTCAGCCAACAAGGCCAAGTTCTTCGAGGAACAAATCAACGCACAGAAGCCCAAGCCCGTGCGTCTCTCCAACCACTGCATCTTGGTGGCAGCCTCTCACTCCCCTCCCCCACTCTTTTTATGGACGTGCTCCAGATCAAGAAGGAGGTCGTCTGGACGCCCAGCCAGGGTACGCGATGCACTCTTTTTACTGCCCCCCCCACATAATTGCAGGTGCAAGGTCTTCTCTGTTTGCTGAGTCTTCTTTCCTTCCTGGGTGGGGGTGGGTTGCAGGCGCCAACGGCACGGGCGCGCACAGCAACCCAGGCTTCAAGCAGCAGACCAAGAAGAAGCTCAACCTCGGCGAACCCCCCGAGAAGAAGAGCATCAGTGACCTCCCCTGAAGGGGTCCCACCCCTCCACAAAAAAAAACGAATAGATGCGGTGGTGGTTGTCTGTACAACGGCGTGCGAGTGGAAAGAATTAAATTTATTTTTGTGACAGAAGAGGTGGCTGCGCGACACCGGTGGCTGAGAAGAAGAGGATTGAAGAGCTGATCTGGGCGGGTGGTGCGACGACGATGGCGAAGGGGAAGAGAAGAGAGGGAAGAGGTTGGGAGAATGGGAGGAGGTCGGTCGTGGAGTGGATTGAATCAGATGGTGGGTGATGATGGTGGTGGCGCGGTGAAAGAAAGAAAGCTCAGCTACCGATGAGGGGCGGTGACAGCTCGGCCAGCTTGCGCGGCACGGTGTAGCCTTTAAGTTTACATCTCTCTCGCTCACAGAAACTCTGCGCGCGAAAGCCTGGTCCTTCCGTTCTGCCCTCCGTCGTCGCTCCTCTCTCCTTGCTCTCCTTCACGCCACCACTGCCGCGCTCGGCCACGTGCCCCTTACGCTCAGCTGCGCTCACACGAGAAAAGAATGCGCGCGTCAGATTCCATTGTCACGACTCACGACGACGAGGGCATGGCGCTAAAAAGAGGGGGAAAGACGCACTTTTTGTTGTTGTCGGCGGGTTTGAGAATCTGTGTGTGGCGAGTTTGGTTGAAGAGGAGAAAAAGGTGAAGAAGATTAGTACTCTCGTCCTCGTGCTGCCGCGAGCAAGACCAAGGCTTGTGGGGGAGGAGAAGGAGGTGGAAGGAGGCGCAGGTACCTGGAAAGAGCACATGAGGGTCTCATCGACACTCATCATGGCGCCGGCGTTATCGAACTCGCCACAGTAGTTGGGCGCCGAGAAGAGGGTGACGAGCTGGCGCTTCGCGAAAAATTCGTAACCGTCTTCCACCACTTGGTGAGCCCTGCAGATGAGGTCGAGGTCGTGTCTCTTGAGGAAGCTCGTGACAATGTCCGCTCCGAACGTGAACGAAACGCCACGATCGTTCTCCCCCCAGCCCTGAATCTGCTTGTCGGGATCGGACCACAGCAAATCGCACAGCAGACCTGTAATTTGCCACGCCGTCAAAATCATCGGAAATGAGTTAATCTTGCAAATTAGGGAGATCTTCGAGGAGATACTGACCTTGGTCTGGCACGTCCGTGGGGCGGACGATCCTACGGATCTGCTCCATAGTCTTCAAATCGGGGGAGAGCCCTCCGTGCATGCAGAATATCTTTTCGTCTATGATGGCGGCGATGGGGAGGCAGTTGAAGCACTCTGTGAAGGTTTTCCATAGTTTGACGCTGTACCGCCGTTTGCCTTCGTCGATGAAAAGGCGAGATTATGGTGATGACGGGGCAACCGAGAGCGAGAGGGAAAGGGAGGAATGAGAAGGTGTCAGATGATGGAGAGGAGGTGGGAGAGGCGCGTACATTCATCGTAGAAACCGTAGATCCTGTTGATGGAGGCGCACTCGTGGTTGCCCCTGAGGATGAAGAAGTTCTCTGGGTATTTGATTTTGTAGGCGAGGAGGAGGCAGATGGTTTCGAGGCTCTGCTTGCCCCTGTCGACGTAGTCGCCCAGGAAGAGGTAGTTGGCATCGGGAGGGAACCCACCGTACTCGAACAGACGCAGCAGGTCATAGTACTGGCCGTGAATGTCGCCTGTCGCGTAGGAAGATCGCATTCCGTCAGGATTGGATGGCGGCGGCACTCGTCCGAATACGAAAAATGAGGGAGGGATTGATTGAACGTACCGCAAATTTTGATGGGGGCCTCGAGTTCCAGGAGGATGGGCTGGGAGATGAAGATTTCTCGCGCCTTCATGCAGAGGCTGCGAATTTCCTGGGCTCCCAGCTGCACCTGCTTGCCAGGTCGGCTTCCTCGGACCTCCAAGAGTCTTTCGATAATGCTATCTACATCAATGTCTCCCATTTTCGTTCTTCTCTCTTTCTGATGTGTGGAGGCAGAGGAGAATGAGAGAAATTAAAATCAATCAATTATTCTTCCTTCACACTTCTACGCGCCTCCTACTCAACTAATTCCACCTTCCCTCCGTCTCTATTGAACTTAGTCTCTATTGTAGCCCCTCTCTGGGGCTTCCAATTCTCCAATTATTCTTCTTCTCTCGTGTCAGGAGCAGATAACGTACGTAGGTAGAGCGAGATGCTGGAGAAGGAAGGCTCTACGAGAATACCACCGAGGCCAATCGAATCGAACAGACAGAAAAGAGACCAATTCAATCCAATCCACCGCAACAGAGGAGAGTAGAAAACAACCGACCGCCGACCAGGAGTAGCGCACGCGGTTACACCCACCGCAACAGAAAACAGGGGCCGGGAGAGCGGGAACGGTACTGCCAAATTCTCCAATCCTGACTCTCCTTGTGCCCCCATATTTCCCTCCGCGGCTCCGGCATTCGCCGAATGTGCACAGGGAAAAACAAGGAAACAAATATTTCTTTTTGTGTTTTTGTTTGCGCAACGTTGATTTCTACACAAGATGAAGCCCAGAGCAAAGTTGCCCAAATCTGGAGGCACGAAGGCCACCAAGCCTGCCAACAAGGGCAAGCCCAAGGCTAAGGCCCAGCCGCCTGTGAAAGCGCGGGAGGAGGAACCGCATGCGACAACCAGCGAAGAGGCGGCGGCCACTACCAGCACTGCGGTCACTGCGCCTGTGGAAGACGCACCCGAGTGCCCCAATGCCTTCGCAAAGGCGGAAGGAGAAGAGGAGGAAAGAAACGACGCCGATAGCGCCGAGGAAGGAGAGAAGGGCGCCGATGGAGCACAAACGCGAGCGCGCATGCTGCAGCGCCACAAGCAGGAGCTCCGAGTAGGCCCCCTTCCTCTACCGCTATCGGGCATCGGGTGCCCAACCGGCCTGCACGTGCTCATCGCCACTGTTGCCACGCTGTGTGTTGCGCGTGTCGTGTTGTGCGTGTCGCATGGGGAACCGTGTAGGAGGTGAAGAAGGCGCGCGGCAAGTCCAAGGCGGAGGTGAAGAAGATGGAGCACGAGCTGCGCGCGAAGCAGCAGGCCGAATTGCACGCCCTCGACCGCGAACTTGCCGCCCTGCGTCCCAAGCGCGTGCCGAAGCCGCCCAGTCCCAAAGTCAACGACAGCGACGGCAGCGACGACGGCGAGACTGGCTCGAGCGACGACGATGACGCCCCCTCACCGGGCGAGAAAGGACCCACGCCCGACGTACGCCTCGTCGTTGCTTGCGCCCGTGCATCTCGCGTGTTTCCTGCTGTGTGTCGTGTGTCGTGTACATGCGCTATTTTGCCCCTCTCTTTTGTTGGTGTGGTGCTCATCGCGAGAGATGTGCAGAGCGGCGAGCAGCAGAAGGGGCCGAAGAAGCCCAGTAGAGCAGCGCGCCGCAAGGTACCTCCTCGACCTCTCCCGGTACTGCGCTCGCGGCACACGGGTTTGCTGACGCCAGCCCGCAAACGAAACGAAACATGGAACATTTGTTTCGTTTTGTTTTGAAAAACGCAGCAAAAGCGGGAGGCGGAGGACCGGGAGCGGGAGAAGCGGATCGAGGAGGAGCGCAAGAACGCCGGACCCTCGGCCAAGGCCCTCGAGATCCGGCGCCTCATGGACAAGCTCGGCCCCAAGGGGCTCCGCATCACCGAGGTACCTACGCGGCTGGCCAGCGCTTGCCTGTTTGTCTTCACCCGTAGCCGTGTCGCTCACTTACCCGGGTGATCTGTTTTCCTTTCTTTTTCCCGTCTTCTCTCTGTAAGGTGGCGGCGGATGGCAACTGCCTGTACAGTGCCGTGGGCGACCAGATCAAGCGCTCGGCCCTCTCCGGCCCTCAGTCGATCGTTGAGCTGCGGCGGGTAAGAATCCCATCTACGTGCACTGTCCCCTTCTCGTCGTGCGCTCACCGCTTTCGTTGTGTGTGTCGTGTCGTTGTGTGTGTCGTGTCGTTGGTCGTGTCGTGTCGTGTCGTGTGTGGCATTTCAGCTTGCGGCGGACTACATCCTGGACCACCCTGACGATTTCCTGCCGTTCCTGATCGCCGGGGAGGAGCTGCCGCCTGGCGGCCTCAAGAAGTACTGTGACGAGGTAACCTGCCCCCCTCCCCAAGCCGCTCCACCGCCGCCGCCAATTCTACGGTCGCATTTGCCCAGCGGCGAACTGTCGGTGACTGATGACCAACGCCGCCGCCAATCAAATCTCCACACAGCTCAAGCGCGACGGTGTCTGGGGCGGACAGCTCGAGCTACGGGCGCTTGCCCAGAGCCTGAAGGTACGGACCACCTCCTCCGCTCGATCGAGAGAAGCAGCGACTTGTCACCCCCCTCCCCCCCTTCTCCCTTCTTTTATCATTTCATCGCCACCACTGACAAATTTTGGAATTTCCATTTTGGCAAACCTGCGCTGCTGAACCGCAGGTGCCGATCGTGGTGCACTCGGCAGACGCCCCGGAGCTGAAGATGGGGGAGGAGTTCCAGCGCGACCCGCTCCAGCTGACGTACGTCGAATTCCGGCCTATTATCCCGCCACCAACGTTCAGGCTGGCTCACTCCGTGTGGTGTGCCGTACCACCGGTGGTACACAGGTTCCATCGTCACTACTACGCCCTCGGCGAGCACTACAACTCGGTAGCGGTCGCCGGCGAAGTCAACGCTGAGTGACACGACTGGTGATCGGATTGGATCGGAAGAGATCAACACGCCCGTGAGAGGTTATTTATTCGATCGCTGCGGCCTTTGCTCTCTTTTTGTGGGGGGCATCAGACTGGACTCCTCCGTTCAATCAATCTACTTGAGGGTGATGAGGAGCTGGAGCATGGCGCACAGGTGCGTGGCCTTGGCCCAGAGTCCCGACGGGCTCTCGGGGCCGTAGAAGAAGTGGATGGCGTTCTTCACGATCGCCGGTCCGTTCTCCGGGATGGGGTACTTGGTGAACGCCGGCGCCTGCGTCGCCATTTTAGAAGTTAGTTCGCTCCTCCTCCTCCTCCCATACAGAGAAACGTGTGTTGCAGTGCCACACGCCCACCAACCAAGTACGTACCTTGGTGAGCACGCCGGGGAAGCGGTCGGTGACGACCGACTTCTGGCGGGAGAACTCGCGAAGGCCCTCGGCACCGCCGAAGCGGCCGAAGCCGGAGATCTTGGTGCCGCCGAAGGGCAGGCTCTGGATGAGGTAGCCCACGCCAAAGTCGTTGATGGTCGCCATGCCGGCCACCACGCGACGCGCCACCTCATGCGCACGCGCGGCGTTGCCGCTGAAGATGGAGCTGCCCAGGGCGTATTCGGTGCTGTTGGCCAGGCGCACGGCCTCGTCGTCGGAGCTGAACGGGATGATGAGCATCACCGGGCCGAAGACCTCCTCGTTCACAATGCGCATCGAGTGGTTGACGTTGCTCAACACGGTGGGACTGCCCATCGTAACACGACACGCACCACAAAACGACACGCACACACGCACACGGTGTCAGCGCAATTTGTTGGCTTGCATCAGCGTCAGAGAAAGAGAGGCGCGCGCACCGGTAGAACAGGCCGGGCTTCTCGTCACGCTTGGCGCCGGCGAGGACCTTGGCGCCGTCCTGAATGGCGGCCTGCACGAGTTCGTCGACGATCTCGAGCTGGCGGGGCATGGTCATCGAGCCCACGTCGAAGCAGCCGCCGTTCACGCTCGCGCCCTGACGGAAGGCCGCCACCTTCTTGGCCACCACCTCCTCGAACCTGTTCGCCGGCGACGCGCGCGGTTTGATCGCTACGGTGAATAGCTGGGATTCACAGCAGATTGGGGGTTGGGGGTGTACTTGGGCAGAATTTTGTTGTGCACGTAGATGCGCTCGGCGGCGATGCAGTTCTGTCCGCAGTTGACGAACACTCCGCGCAGGGCGACCTCCGTGGCGTGGTCCAGATCAGCATCCTCCAACACTGCACACACACGCATTCCAACCATTCCTCCTCGTCAGCATTTTCAACATTCCGCACACATTCCTGGGAAAAGGCGGGGCGTGACACATTACCGATGAAGGGGTCCTTGCCGCCGAGCTCGAGGATGACGGGGGTGAGGTTGGCCGAGGCGCCCTCCATGACGCGCTTGCCGACGGCGGGCGAGCCGATGAAGAGAATCTTGTCGACGCCGGACTTGACCAGGGCGGCGCCGGTCTCGCCCTCGCCCACAATGAGGGTCACCAGCTCGGGGTTGTGGCCGCGGGCGGCCAGCACCTTGCGGAACAGCTTCTCGAAGTAGTCCTTGGACGACAGCGAGCACTCCGACACCTTGATCACCGCCGAGTTGCCGGCGAACAGAGCCGCCACGGCCGCCGACGCCACGTTGTGGAACGGATAGTTCTAGAATGGTGGTTTGGACAAGTTGGCGTCAACCATTGGCAGATGAACATACATAAATAAATATAAATATAAATAGATATGTATGTACCCAGGGGACGATGATGCCGATGACGCCCATGGGGTAGTACTCGACCCAGGCCTTCTTGAGGAAGAGCAGCAGCGGGACGCCGCGGCTCTCGCTCCTGGAAGCCGACACGCACACATCGGGGTCAGTGCTGAATCAGCGGAGAGATGGGCCGGCGATAATGACAGCGGTGGTGGTCGTGGTGGTCGTGGTGGTCGTGGTGGTCGTGGTGGTCGTGGTGGTCGTGGTGGTCGTGGTGGTCGTGGTGGTCGTGGGTGGGGGGATTACTTGAGGGCGTCCTCGCCGTTGCGGATGAGGTGGCGGATCTTCTCGCACGTGGTGAGGATCTCGCCGTACTCGGCCTCCATTCCTGAGATTCCACCGCACACACACATGACACACGCGTGAGCTGAAACGTCAATCGATCGGGAATGGAGTTGTGGTGGGCGGGGTGGGGGCGGGGGGCGGCGTTACGGGTCTTGCCGGTGTCCTGCATGGAGAGGTGGCAGATGGTGTCCTGCTGCTCGACCACGGCGTGCATGAGGTCCTGCAGCACCGCGCGCCGCTCGTCGAACGACGTCTCGGCCCACTCGGCCTGCGCCACGCGCGCACGCCTCACGCACTCGTTGACCTCGTCGGGAGTGAAGGCGCGGACGGTAGTGATCTTCTCGTTGGTGGCCGGGTTGATGGCGTCCAACTCCTTGCCCTGTTGTTTTTTATTAATTATTTGGTTTAAAAATAGGAAAAATAGGAAAATAGAAAATTAATAATGAATAATGAATAACAATAAAAGTAGGTTCGCATGTGAGGGCGAGCGTACCGCCCCAAACTCCTCGGAGGAGAGCTTGAAGCTGCGCGCCGGCTGAGATGATGAAGATGGGGTGAAGAAATGCGATGAGTTTTTTTGTCATGCGATTCTGTGGTGAATGATTGAATCGTTCGAGTTGCGGCAAGTACCTTTCCGCTTTGGATGTTTCCGCCTGAGGTCCATCGTCGGAAGAGTTCGAAAAAGAGCGAAAATCAATTCACAACATCAAGAAGAACGAAGCCCGGGGGGAGGCGTACGGAACGCGACGTAGACGTAGCGGCCGACAACGTAGAGCACGGAGAGGAGGAGCAAGTCGCTCAGGAAGTCAACGGACAGGACCAGCACCACGGCACCCCACAACAGCCCGAAAAGATCGCCCAGCCACTCCAACATCTTCTTTCTCTCTGCTCTGCTGCTCGTTACGACGAAGAACTCACTGGGGCCGCCGGAGGTAATACTCGCCGCAAATATTTCGCATTGTTCAAAATTGTTAATAAATAAATTCTTCGTCCGTCGGCCAGAGACGATGAGAGCCTGACGATTGCGCACTCACTCCTTGGCGAAGAGCCAGTCGGCGTCCTTGAAGAGGGCGGCGCCGTTGTCCGGAAGTGGTGGCTGGCCGCCGGCCGCCGGTGCACGAGGCTGCTGGGCCGACTTGCGCCGGGCGATCTCTCGCTCGCGTTCTTCGTTCTTTCGCTTCTCCTCCTCTTCCTCCATCCGGAACACGTCCTGGATGAACCCACCCACGAGGGCCGACACGCGGGCGTGGTAGCGCTCGTCCACCAGCACCCACTGGCCCGCGTCGTCGATCACCTCCACCTTCGCCTTACGCGCCGCTCGACTCCATTCGCCCTCGGAATGTCGGTTATCTGATGATTACCGTCATCAGCGATCGGCAGTGAGTGGACGATGGTGATGAAAGTGGAGGCGCGAGCTTCTGCAGAAACAGCGCAGAAGATGTTGGGTGGGTGGATGGGGGGAGGGGGAATTGTACCGTGCTGGCCGTGGAAGAAGAGCACGGGTCCGGGGTAGAGGGTGAGGTGTTTTCCAAAATCGTTTGTGCCGACGGCACTCAAGATGTCCGGCCACGCCGCGTACTGTTGTGCGCAACAGCGAACACGCGTGAGTCTCTTTGCCACGTGGCGTGGGCTCGTTCGAATAAAGTAGTAAGCACGTGAACGAATCCGGCGTGGCGCGCACCTGAATGCCGGGGCGCAGGAAGAGACGGTTGACGAGCTCCTCCGAAATCCGGGTGTACTTGTCCAGCGTTACTCTGCAACGATGCGAGAGGGGGGAAAGGGGGCGGTGGTGAGCCATCGCTTTTGGTTGTGTCGTGGCCCAGTCGGCGGTTGGGTACGTACCTGCCGGCTCGCGAGAGGAGCGGTTTGGGGATGGAGGTCCACATGAGGCTGAGGATGGCCAGGAAGAGGCCACCGCGTTCGGTCTGGTTGCTGGCCGCCCCGCCCACCACGATCGCCCGGCACAGGTAGGGACGAGCACCCGCCAGCGACATCGCAACAAATCCGCCCAGCCCGTAGCCCTGCCAAGTGTGTCGTGTGTTTTGTGTTGTGAGTTGTGAGTTGTTGTGTTGTTGTGTTGTTGTGTTGTTGTTGCATGAGAACAGAGATCGTAAGCCACCCGACCAACCGCGCGATTGTTATCATCGCAGACAGACAGAGGCCAGGGAAGAGGGAGCGGGGTACGAAGATGATGGCTCGCTTTTCAGGCGAATGCGCGCGGATGACCTCCTCGACCACGTCCATGGCTGCACGCCAGCAAGGAGAGAGCAAATGAACTCAGCTGAGCTGCGCCCCCCCCCCAGCACGTTACACGCCAACAGAACGACCAACTGGCCTGGGGTGCCGCGTACCCGTTTGCATAGTGAACTGCTGGTTGTCGCGAGAGCCATGACCGGGAAGGTCGGGCACCACCAGCCTGTAGTCCGACTATGTACACGACGACCAGAAATAAATAAATAAATA
Source organism: Acanthamoeba castellanii str. Neff (assembly GCF_000313135.1). Taxonomy (NCBI): domain Eukaryota; phylum Discosea; order Longamoebia; family Acanthamoebidae; genus Acanthamoeba; species Acanthamoeba castellanii. The sequence continues at coordinate 559,770 of NW_004457702.1, read as the reverse complement.
AATAAATAAATATAAATAAAAATGAGCCAGCGACGGCGCAAGCCGGACGAGGAGAGAGCAGACCTTGAGGGCTTCGATTTGGAGGGCGAACGATTTGCGGGTGGCCGCAGCTCCGTGCAGCAGCACGACCAACTGTGAATGATCGACCAAGGCAAAAGCAAGCGTTAGTCGGTGGCCAGGAGAAGTGCGCACGTGCGGGCCTCGCATACCGGAGCATCTTCTGGTCCGAATGTGTCGTACTTCTTGGTGTAGTCCACAGTAGAGTGTTGCCTAATGGAAGAGAGAGAAAGAAAGAAATAAGTAAGTAATTCTTTTTATTTATAAATAAAGAGGAAAAGGGTTGGGGAGGGGTACATACAGGTAGCACGCGCGGCAGGTGCGCTGGGGCGTCTTGTAGCCAAAGTCGGGAGGCAGACCGAGGAAGCAGGAGCTGCAATCGGCGCAGAAAACCTTGCCACAGCCCCGACAATGGTGTCGCCGCTTGAACGTGCTGCACCCCCCATGATGATGATGATGATGGCACCATCACTCGTGAGCGGAGGAACAAAGACAAAGAAGTGTTCCTCTTCATAATTACTCTCGGGGGCGAGCCGCACGTACCTGAAGTCTACTGTACATTTGGCGCACGAGGCGGCGTACTTGTCCTCCACCCACACCGGTCGCTCTGCAACAACGGAAACGAGAGCGAGGCCAATTAGAGTGATTAGAAGAAGAAGCTGAGGGCCGGGCGTGTGGACGTACGGAAGTCGGGCTGGGACTCGTCGGCCTGCCCCGACACAACCTCCGCGGCCGAGTCACCGGCAGTGACCTCCTTCTGCTTGTCCACTTTGTTTGCCGAAGAAGGAGGAGAAGGAGAAGGAGAAGAGGAGAAGAAAAGTGAGTTCCACACATTCCAGTCCGATGCGGATCGGGTGACAGGGGCTGTACCTTTGGTCGAGGACAAAGACAGAGTCGAGCTGCTGCTGCTGCTGCTGGCGATGGCGGGCGTGGCGGTGGGAACGGGCAGAGGTTCGTCGTCGTCCTCCTGGCTCTCCTCGTCATCGTCGTCGAGTACCTCCTCCTCGGCGTGGTAGACGTCGTTCTCGTCCTGCTGGTGCCACGGCTGCGAGTGCTTGGGGAACTCCTTCAGCTCGGCGTGCACCCCGGCCTCGGCCTCGGCTTTGTCGTCGTCGTCGTGCGACTCGTGGGCCGACGCGGCGGCGTCGGTGCCCATCATCGCCAGCGGAAGCGTGCCGGCGGGCGCGGCCATGCCTGGGAGCGCGCCGGCGAAGGACATGCCGCCGTACACGAACGAATTGCTGCGGCTGCCTCCGCCGAAGAAGGCGCTGGCGGCGTTGGTGAAGGACGAAGAGGCCGACGTGGTCGAGACCGACCCGGACGACGAAGCGCCGGCGTACCAGGGCATGCCGTAGGGTGCCATGAAGCCCGCGCCTGCTTGCAACAGGCCCTGCTCGCCGTGAGCTTCTTCCTCCTCCTCCTCTTCTTCTTCTACTTCTTCGTCCTGCTCTACGTTTTCGTGTTCGGAGCCGAAGCCACTGCCGTAGCTGCTGAATGCAGACTGCTGAGGCTGCATGTAGTACCCATGCGGCTGCTGTGGCTCCTCCTCGTAGGACTGCTCTGCCTCCTCCCCCTCATCGACTTCTTCGCCTTCTTCGTTGTGCTCCTCCTGTTGCTCGCCATAGTCCTCGTAGCCCGAGCCCTGCTGCCCGTATTCGACTTCTTCATCTTCTACTTCATCTTCGTCCTCGTCGCCGTGGTGGGCGGCAAAGCTCTGCAGGTAAGGCTGCTGTTGCTGAGCAGCAGAGACGGAGGGCGGTCGAGAGCCGGAGGCCCAGTCGTTCGGAAGCATCGAGTAGAGCGACACGCCTGACGACGAGCCATTCCCCTCCATCTCGATTACTCAAAATCTGTGCCGAAAGAATTAATAATGATAAATCGGATTAGCAAACAAATGACCAAGAGCAAAGCGGGGTGAAGCCGTGCCTGCAGAACAGGTCAGATTCACGCGTGACGGCAAGCCGATGACTGATGCTGCCTTAGCCTCGTTTTCGTGCGCCAAGACAATACGAAGCCAAAAAGTCACCAATTCGAAAAAAATTGGGATTGGAGTAAGAATTTTCTCAGGACAGTGTCAACTTTTATTTCCTGACGATGTCGAGGAAGCAAAGTAGGGCGAGGTGAGGCCACCTCCTCCTTGCTGGGGTGGCCGGCTGCTCTGTGGAGGGGGGCGTGTGGAAGCAGGTGTGCGTGGCACAAAGCCCACGATCTCAACGCCGTCCTCCTCAAGCTTGGGCTGGTCTGCTGCTGTGTGGTCAGAGAGCGGCCCCACGATCAGTCTCCCAACGTCGCCCGAATTCGCCACACTTGCAACGACAGCAATGCCAACAACAGCACGCACCCAACGTGGTCGATGTCGTCGAGGACGGAGATGGAGATCGACTGGAGGAGGGTGTGCCAGACAGGCTTTGTCGGTTGAATCCGTGCTTGTTGAAGTACGAGAAGAGGGTCCCCACCGAGTTGCCGCCGGTCTTGGCCACCGTCGGCGTGCTGCCCAAGGAACAACTTTAAACTCTACAACTCTACAACAACTCTCTGCGCCCATATAGACAGACTGACGTACCCAGGACTGGGCGTCTGCCGCTGTGCCTTCTGCTGTTTGGCGCGTGACAAGAAGCCCAGGGGCGTCGACAAACGCTTGCCGCTGGAGATCATGGGGCTCTGGAACTCTGGCAGCTCTGCGGATTGAATTGAAACGAAACGAATCGTGAGACCGCCATCAGGTGGGGCGAAGGCATGCACACGTACCTTCGAACGTGAGGTCGATGGCCTCCTCGACCTTGGGCGGCGGCGACGGCCGCCTGTCCTCCTCCTCGTCGTTGTCTTCGTCTTCTCGCTGCGAGTCGTCGAACGCATCGCTCCGGAGGAACTCGTCGACCTTGGCCATGAGCGAAGACGTTCGCTCCTTCTTGAGCGGGGCTGCCTGCGCATGTCGAAGTCGGTTGTTCGTCTCCTCTTCTTCATCCTCCCGCCGCCGTTTCCGAGAGGATGAGAATAATGAAGACGGCAGCGGCGAGGTCGGCGCCGAGGATGGCGAAGAAGGCGACAACGATGAAGACGACGAAGACGATGAAAGTGACGGTTCCGGGGGCGAGCGCTGCTGCTTGCCCCTGGCTTCCGGCGGAGTCACGCGTACGCTGCTATGCAACGCCGCCAGTGCGCCGCTGCGGTTCTCCTCGCCGGTCATTGGCACGGCCGCCGCTTCTCCCGTCCACGCCGCTTCGTCCTCCTCGTCGCTCTCCTCCACTGACTGGGCCGTCGGGTCGAGGAGCAGCGGCCGATCGAGCCAATCAAAGGCCGAAGCGGGTCTAGGAGAGGCGGCGACGGCGGCCGCGCTTCCAGCTGGGCTGTGTCGCCGTGCGGTCGGAGTTGGCATCGACGTCGACGTCGGCGAAGCCGGGGCTGCGGCGGCAGCGGAGATGCTCGTGGAAGTGGAGGTGGTCGTTGTGGTGGTCGTGGTGGTGGAGAAGTACTTGGAGGTAACCACGACCTGGACCTGGTCCTCGAAGAGAAGTCGGCGGCGCGAGGGCGACGATTCTTCGCCCAGAAGGGGTCGCGGCGCCACCTTAAAGCTGCGTGAATGGGGAGACGGCGTGCGGGCCACTGCGGAGAAGCACACACAGCACCTGGTCAGACACAACCAATGGCAAGACGCACGAAGAAGAACGAAGATAGCAACGTACCGAGCACTTCGTAGGAGGAGGTCGATTTCTTCACCAACTCCCAGCCCTGCTCATCGTCGTCCTCCTCGCGTAATCGCTTCTCCGTTTCGACGTGCATCATCGCCTCCGCTCGCGCGGCGTGTGGCCTAGGCGGCACGCGGCGATCGCGCTCCGCCTGTGGTGGTAATCGCTCCTCCGCCGGTTGGTCTTCCAGCGCCTCCTCCTCCCCCTGACTCTTCAGTTCGATGACCACCTCGTCCTCCGCAGAGGTCTCGTCCTGGCGAAGGGAAGAGAAGACACGAAACAGTGGAGAGAGCGCGTTCATCAGATCACCGACACCTCCGCGACCGCACGTGTGCTTCCTGACTGTAGGCCAAGCTTCGTACCAGCGAAGACTGAGACTGGGACTGGGACCCGCGAGGCGGCACAAATGGCCTCTGCGTGCGCCTGGACGAAGGAGCTAGAATATTTGTGTGGTTAGGCACACGAATTAGCAATCGAGGGGTTGGGCACATTACGATACGGAGAGAGAGAGAGAGAGAGAGAGAGAGAGGAGAGAGGTTGCACGCACGCACGCACACGCACCGCACGCACACAAAGACCAACAAAGTTGCTCAAGGCGAACGCCTGGGAATGTGGAAGGGAGGAACGAACTGAAATAGCTCGATATGCTGTTCCGCTGCGGAAGGAGCAGGGGCATCTTGCTGCGACCACCACCAAAGCTGGGCATGCGGCCCACAACATTCCTGGAAAGCGATAGAGAGCGAGTTGGCGTGGTGAGTGGCGCGAAGAGATAAAAATTGATTGGTTGGTGCGGTGCGTACCTCCCAGAAGACCCAGACGACGCGCAGAGGGAGGTACGGGACCGTGAGGCGCGCATGGTCAGGGCGTCCTCGTCGCACGGCTCGTGGCTGGTCCCGAGGTGGGCGCCGCTGTCGCTCTCATGGTGCGTCGCGCTGGGCGCGGGCATGGGGGCCGGCTTGGGAGCCGTGTCCTCCTCGAAGGGCTCATACGAGTACGGGTCCACCTGGCCCGAGGCGATCAGGCGTGCCAGATCGTCCGGGATCAGCCTGCACGAACGGGATGATATATCAGCCCCGCTCTTCGCAGATACACGGTTACATGTATACATTGCGTGTACACCCACACACCCACACACCCACACACCCACACACCCACACACCCACACACCCACAACCAACGGACAAGGACCAGGAGAAGAACGTACGCTCCGCAGAAGGGGAAGGCCGAGGAGTCCATCCCGTCGGGATACGGCGTTAGAGGGATCACCTGTGCAAGAGACCCGTGTGAGTGCTCACGCGCCAATATAGATCATAATAATGGTAACACGTAATAAAAGGTAGGTAATAAATAAAGATGACGCACCCGCTGGTTGATGTGATCGTAGACGGACTGGTGCAGGAAGGTGCGCTCCGCGCGTTCGAACGCCTCCTCGTATTCGGGCGGCACGATGAAGCTGCGGTCGTTCTTCAGGAAGCGGAACACGCGGTCCATGGTCCGGTACTTGTTGAGCAGGCCGTGCGCCTTCTTCACCCCGAGCCCGGTGATGGACGCCAGGTAGTCGCAGCCAGAGAGGATGCACATCTGCCGGAACATGTCGTGCGTGAAGTTGTGGAAGCGCAGCGGCGTGTTCTGACCCAGGTCGGACAGCTGAATCTCCTTCCCGTTTCCGTCGCCGTCCATCTTGAACAGCACCTACGTATAAATGCGTAGTAATGTAATTGCGAGGTCAGTGGTGGACGTGATGCGAGTCCGCGAGAGTGCCGAACGAAAGACAGGCTTGAGCGAATGGGGCGAACCCGCTTGCAACCGAATGGGAGTAGGTCAGAATCTTCCGAGATGACGGAATGCACGTAGCCGGTGTGAGACAGGAAGGCGAGCTGCGCGTCCGCCTCGTACGGGGCCACGATGCACTCGATGCCCTCTGCTTGGAGCGCCTGCAGTGCAATCAATCGATTTGATTGGCGCGCGTGAGATCGGGGAGCGTTGAGGCCGACAACGCAACCACAAACCACACTTGTTGGCGTTCCAGGCGTGTAAGCTACACTGAACGGACCTTGATGAGCTTGTGGGCCATGCGCGGGGTGATATCCACAGCCTTGCGGTAGCAATCGTTGGCCGCCGTACGATTGCCCTGCTGCAGATACTCAGCCGCTTTCGCCCGCTCCTCGCGGCGCTTCCTGTTCGAGCAATGCACACGCATGTGAGCGATGCCCCGCGCGCACCCAACGAACTCGCACGCTGTGGGGAGAATAGCTGGTGGAGGCGAAAAGTACTTTCGCCGCTTCTCCTCCTGGCCCTTTTTGCTCGGCAGTGCTCCTCCGTCGAACACCAGCACCGGCGTAATGTTGAAGCTTCGCAACAACTGCACCCGCGACACACAAAAATTGATGTACCTACCCCAATTGCCGATTAGAACGAAAAGATGAAACCAATTAAATGATGGTGGGGGGGGGGCTAGGGAAGTACTTGACGGTGGGGATGTTTTGGCATAGTTCGGTGCTGCAGGAGTATGCACCACGATGAAGCCAGCAGTAGGCATCGATTGCCACCCTTTGGTTGGCGTATTGGCTTATATGCACATTACGCGTGATGTTCTTGAGTAGGGGCAGCAAGCCGGATATGCCCATCTCGGCCGATTATCCCTTTCCTGGATAGATCGACCAATTCTAAAGGTACCTACCACACCAGGTACATTCGCCGCGTTCTACTTGTCTCATCCAACCTGTGAATGTAAGCCCGTTGTTTTGGCGCGAAAATTTTCCGGGCATTATTTGACATTTTGTTCATTTGGGAGTTTCTCTGGAGTGCAATTGCACGGCAACAACTGTGGAATACCCTGTAACAGGGCACAAGGCGAGCCGCGAAAAGGAAACGTCGCTTCAATCCAAAAACCGCCATCACACCCGAACACGCGAAGGAAAAACCACAGGAAGAGACCACTCAGAGGCCAGAGGACGAAGATGCCGTGGAAAGCGACGGCGGTATGGGCCTACCAGGCCAAGGAGGAGGGCGAGCTCAGCTTCGACGTGGGCGACGAGATCATCATCCTCGAGGAACGACGAAATGGATGGTGGAAGGGAAAGCGAGGAGGCGAGATCGGCGAGTTCCCAGTCAACTACTGCGACGTAGAAGGAGGTACTCGCCCCCCTCCCCCACAAAGATCACTTCCATCGCCAATGGACCACTTCACATCGTTGTTGTTCGTGGGCTGGTGGTGGGTGGCCCTATCGTGATGTTCAGGCGCCGGTGGCGTGAGCTCGACCACATCGCAATCAGCCGAGCCGGTGGTCAAGATTGACCAGGAGAAGATCTCGGGCGGTATCCTGGCCCTACAACGCAAGTGCGGCTTCCGCTACGGTAGCGGTGCGAACACCAACCTTCGTACCCCGTCAGTGACAGCTCAATTTACTTTTGGTATTTTTGTTATTTGTGTGGACAGGCGACGACGACGAGGAGGGCGGCAGCTCGTCGCCGCGAGGTCTCACCAGCTTCGAAGAGCTACAAGTACCGCCCCCTCCCCATCGCCCGCTGGGTTGTCAGACCGGCGGTGATGTGCACTCACCTGCGAGTGACGTGGTTTCTAACCACCACAACAGCAAAAACTGGGCATCCAAGCATTCAACCCGCTGGAGGGTTTGCTGAAGGACGTGGCCCCAGCAGCCACCAGCTCTTCCTCCTCGAAGTTGATGAAGGCCTCCTCGACCGACCTGGACCTCTCGTTGACCGACGTACGTCACGTCGTCGTCGTTCGCCCATCCACCACCACCACGTGTGGAATCTCAAGCATGCGCGGTCGTGGTGCAGGATGACGACGAGGTGCAGCAGGACGACGACGAGCCGGACACCTCGCTGGAGATGTCGCGGGACTACCTCCTGAGCTCCCAGGAGGTGTGGCTCTCCCCGCGCTCCCCCACGGCGGTCTCCCCGCGATCCCCTGCAGTCTCCCCGCGAGACGGTACTCTCCCTCCTCCCCAGCACCGGATACAGTGACTGAGATGAGCTCTCACACACAACACGACACGACCAACGACACGACACGACACGACACGAAGTAGATGCAGTTTCCGAGACGCAGCCAAGCGCGGGCGACGATGAGGGCAGGCGGGCGAAGAGGGACACGGCGACCGCCACGCCGAGCAGCGACCGACAGCACAGCAGCAGCAGCAGCGGCAAGAGGGGGTCGATCATCCGAGGCAGGAAGGGCTCCTCGTCGGAGCTGTCGCGCGCACAAAAGGCCGGCAAGTCGAGGCGCGACACGGTTGCCGCCCCCGCGAGCAGCACAGCCGCAGCCGCAGCCGCAGCCGCAGCCGCGGGGAGTGATGGGAAGGCGCGCAAGTCGGACAAGGACAAGGCTTTTGGCTCGGCGAGTGGCATGGGACGCCGCTCCATGTCCGATTTCCGGCTCAGCCGTGCCGACAGCAAGGTACGCGCGCCTTGCGCGTGCGGTGTGTGCGGTGTGCGTGCTGCGTGTGCGACGAAATAGCGTGTCTTGTGCGAATGCACACATCATTGAACCTCTGGTGCTCCTGCAGTTGGACAAGTCGAAGCGCAAGAAGAAGGAAGAAGCCAGCGCACCGCCAGCCGCAGGTGAGTTCCCCTCCGCACTTTCGCCCCAGCACTCCTCCATGACTCCCTCCATGCCCCCTTCGCCTTCTCACTACCTCTCTACAGCACCCGACTCGGGGGAGGTCACTTCGCTTTCGCGCTCCCTTCGCTTCGCCCTCCCCGACATCGCCATTGACAACTCGGAAGAGGTGAGCCATCACGCACGCACGCGCCCAATTAATTGGTAACTGACCGCATGTGTGTGTGTGTGTGTGTGTGTGTTGCACGGTGTGTAGGAGGCGGGGCCGGTCGAGGCCAGCAAGCCCGGGACGCCCAAGGGCGGGCAGCACGGGCAGAGCGGTCGTGTGCGACACCGGAAATCCAAATCGCAAGCCACGGCCTCCTGGTTCATCGAAGCGGTGCCAGTCCACCTCCACAGTGCTGTTGTTGTTTTTGCGTGCCCAGCACACTGCACTCACCGACGCACTGACGCTCCACCACACGACACACGATCGCACGCGCGCACATGCACATGCGCTGCCCATGATTGATTAGACGTTGGGAAAGGCTGCGGAGAGCAAGACGGAGGAAGAGGGCGCAGGGATCAGCCTGCGCGAACTGATGAGCGGCCGGCGCAACAGCGAAACCGCCGCTAGCACGGTGATGGCCGTGACCTCTGGTACCATTCCCCTCCCCCCCCCACAAAGCCAACACTCGTCAGGTTAGAGCTCAGTCCCACCAATCCTCACACGGCACACGCCCATGACACAACACCAGCGCCAGACCGCAAGGCGCGGGAGGAAACGGGGGAGATGCGATCAGGCAGCCCGGTTCCGAGGAGCGCGCAACTCAGCAAACCTCAGACGGCATCCAAGGTCTCCAAGCGGTGGGCCAAGAAGCTGACCCAGGTGCGCTTCGCTTTCGCTCTCTCTTGATTGGCGCGAAACACAAAGTCGCATGGTAATTACTGACGACGACACGATCACGGGGGGGGGGCACAGTTGGGCGGGCGAGCCGATGCGCTGCAGCAGGTGCAGCGGCTGCTGTTGGCCCAATCGCACGGCTCTGGCAGTCCCATCTTCGGCAAGGCCCTCCGCGACATCATCCACGACCTCGAAATCGCCCAAAAGAACGAAGACACCGTACGCGCTCTGTTGTGTGTCGTGTCGTGTCGTGTCTGGTGTGGTGCCATGTGTGTGCTGACCTGGGCCTGTGCCGTGTGTGTGCCGTGTGTGTGGAATGCAGGAATGTATCGTTACGATCTTTGCGATGATGATCGTGCTGCAAGAGGCCTACCAGAAGCAGAAGGACTCGGAGCTCGAGCTGGCCAACCGGAAGCGGGCCGAGAGCGACAGGGAGCTGGCCGAGGAGCGGAGCAAGAACCAGAGCCTGGCCAAGCAGGAGCGGGACCTGCTCAAGCTGCTCCAGCAGACGCAGGAGAAGGTGGTCGAGAAGAGCAAGTCCTCCTCGCGCGCCGAGAACAACAAGCAGAACTACAAGCAGAAGCTCGACGAGGAGGAGGAACGACGGCAGGTCCTGGAAAAGGTTGGCACGCACCACCGACCGCTACACGGCGCTGCTGACGTCACATCACAACACACCACATTTGCTCACACCCGAAAATGTATGTGTGGCGCGTAGGAGCTCAAGAAGCAGAAGCAGAAGGCCAAGGACTCCGAGAAGGAGATCGCTCGGCTGGAGAGCGAGCTGGCCAAGGCCAAGGTAGGCCCCGGCCGCTTCTATTCACACCCACACGCAAGCACCACCACACACTGAGTCCGCTCGTCGGCGGCTGACACTAGTGTGTCGTGTGTGTCGTGCGTGTGGTGTGTGTCGTGTGTGTGTGTCAGGGGAAGGAGCCCAAGCGGAAGGGCAGCGCGCGGGCAGCGCAGAGGCTCTCGCGGGCAGTACCTGCAGGTACCATCGTGTGTCGTTGATGAAGTGGGCTTGGCTCATTTATTTTCTTTCCTAATGCAGGACTTTCGCTAAACGATTGGGACCTGGGCGACGACTCGAATCCCGCTGACTGAAGACGCCCACTCTCTCTCTCTTCTCTCTTTCTCTTTGATCGACAGAATATACATAACACTCACTCCACGCGACACTGCCTGGTGCCTGCCTATGGGCGAGGCTGCTTCTGGAGGCTCTCTTCGAAGGCGATCAGCCCATCCTCCTGCTTGAACGTCTGCGCCGACACACCAAACAATCAATAATGAGGATTGGTTGGTTGGTTGGTTGGTTGGTTGACGAGTAACCATCGATCCAGGTCACGAGACACCTGGTGGTGGTGTTGTTGCATGTGTGGGGGGGGGCAGCGCACCTGGACGCTGCCCGGTCGCATGCGACGGAGGGTGGCAATGGCCTCACGAGCTGGCACGCCCTGGGCGGCAATCAGGTAGGCCGCCAGCATGGTGCCCGTCCTCCCCATGCCCGCGTTGCAGTGCACCAACGTCGCTCCGCCCAGCGCGCGCTGCTCCTCAACCAAAGCCACGAATTCTAGAGAGGTGGTTGTGCACCCAGACCGCGTCATCAGAGCTCTGTGGTTGACGTGCAACCACCAAACATGTGAGTAGCGTCGGAATAAAAAAACTCACCGCGCATCTGGTCCAGGGTGGGCGGGCGGTAGTCGGGCACGGGCAAGTGGAGGTGGACCCGCAGCGTGCCGCCGGGGGCGAGGGCGGCCTGGAGGTCGGCTTCGGGCTGGAGGGGCGGGTGGGCTTCGTTGAGGGACACCACCGCCGTCACCCCCGCGCTCGCCAGGGCCGCCAGGTCGTCCGCCAGTGCAGCCGGAAAACTGCCGGGCGCCGCACTCCCCGCCAGCAGCCCCTCCACCACCCACGAGAACCCGGCCACCACCTTCTGTCCTCCGCCGCCTTCTGTTGCTCCTTTCTCCATGTTTTTTTGATAATAATAAAAGATATTATTTAGCGTCGTCTTTCATTCACCTAATTGGCCTGGTTCTTTAACTTTTTTGTGGCCAACCATACAGTTTTGTTGCTCACCAGCCGGCAGTCCGTGTGTGATGGCTCTCATCAGTGGAGTCCTTCACCTGTTTGTTGTGTAAATAGAATAAACTCTGTAGCGTAACAAGGTGGTGGGAGAGAATGTGGCACCTTGTCGCCAATCTCGTGGTAGAGGACGATCTGAGAGACAATGGCCTCATCGAAGGAGTGGATGAGGGTGATGAGGGTCGTGTCCTTGATGAAGTCGTCCTGGAAGTCGACGTACTGCTTCTTCTTCATGTTCTTCAGCACCGTGCCCAGCCCCATCGTGCTCGCCAGGTGGGTCCTGCCCACAACACACCACCATCACCTCCACCATCAGCCGCTACCTTCACCTCGCGCCCACCTCCCACCTCGTCTCTGCTGTTGTTCCACACAGCAGTGGCGCACCTGAGCTCGCCTAAGGCACCATGCCAATCATGTTCAATGTTACATTGTTTTTGATCAGCAAAGTGCCAAGAGAGCAGAACTGACTTGCGTACAGAGGGGGGGGGAGGTGTTTACCATAGGTGAGGTCGCGGTCCTTGGGGAAGAGCGGATTGGGCTGGCCGTGGTTTCTGATCACCTGCGCCACCGCATCTATAGTTCAGAACAGGGCGCAACACACTGCAGCTTCCACATGAGGGGGGGGCGGCGGGACGGGCTAACCTCGGCGATCTTCTTGTAGTTCTCGTCAATCTTGTCCGCAATCGACATCTGGTACGGTTCGTCTGACAGTGTGTGAGGGGGTTGTTTTGTTCGAGAGTTGGCTCGGTACTTCCGGTGCACAGCAACCATAGACGACCTAAAAAAGGAGAAGCTGGGTTGTATAGGGAGCAGCACATAGGGGGGAACGGCACACGCGTGTTGCGTTGCGCCTACAAGCTCCGCTAGAGGATGTCCTTGCGTTCGGCGCCGCGCGGTTCGCGTCGCTCGGAGATGCGGTAGAGGTCCTCCACCGCCAGCGGCGGCGAGGCGGAGGCCGCCCGTCCACCCTCGCGCTTGAGGAGGTCCACGATCTGCGGCACCGGGTGCAGATTGTAGGCCGTCTGCTGGTACCGCGACAGCTCCGAGATCACCCGGAACACCAGCCTCCGCTTCTAACACGCGACACATGCGACACGACACACGCGACACCACACATGTTAGCAGTGGAAGTGTATCGAGGCGGACGAGCGAGCGTCGACGTACGGTGAAGTTGATGAGGCCCTCGATCATGTCCGGGTTACCCTCTTCGATGAAAGTGAGGTCCGACAGGTGCACGCCGCTGTTGAAGAACATGAAACGGAGTAAGCCCCCCCCCCTCAATGATGTGCCGTGTGCGTTGCGTTGCGTGGCGAGTGGTACAGGTAGGGGATGCAGGGCGGCGCAGACTGTCCGAGCGCCTCGCGGTAGGTCTTGTAGGAACTGTCCGCGCGCATCAGCCGATTCAAATTTTCCAGCATCTGGACACCACCGCGTGTGAGTGGTGAGGACATGTCGTCACGGGGGGTGGTTTGGTGGGGGGGGGGTAAAGTGCAGCTATTGTGCACCTTTTCGGACTTGCGGGAGATCTCGGCACGCGTGAAGGTCAGCCGGTAGACCGACTCGGAGCGGAGGCCGGCCAGGAGGGCCACCAGGGTGTTGAAATTCTTGAGCCTGTACAGATGCTGATTCCCCATATGACGTCAGCAATGTGTGTGTCGTGTCGTGTCGTGTGTCGTGTCGTGTGTCGTGTGTCGTGTCGTGTCGTGTGTGTGGTGTGAATAAACATAGAGTGGTGGTTGCTATGTTACCTTGGCGGTCCGCACAAAGTATTCCATGGTCTTGACGCGGTCCTTGATGCGCTCCTGGGTGACGATGCTGGTCGCCACCCACGTGCAGAACTCGTTGAAGGCGTTGATCATGGCCAGCACGTTGGGCGCCTTGTCCTTCAGCGAACCCGAACGCGACCATAGCTGACCGAACAACTCCGACATCTGGCATCGCCACCACAATTATAATTATGTTTCCACATCATCAGACCTTTACGCGTGTACGGCGGTGCGCGTGTGCGTGTGCGGTGGTGCGTGCGTGCGTGAACCTTGATGGCCTTGAAGCGAGCGAACTCGATGATGGTGAGTTGGCGGGCCAGCTCGATCGGCGGCACGTCGAAGAGGGTCAGGAGCGGCGAGCAGATGTTACTGGGCACCACGGGCTCCGGCGGCAACTCCTGGAAGATGTTCTGGTTGGCCGAGTCACCGCCGGCCCCCGGCCGCAGCTTCTTGGACATGGACAGCACGATCGAGTTGGCCAGGGGCGCGTTCATGGGGTTGCGCTCTCTGATGATCATGCCCCGGATGAACACCTGCACGTGTCGTCGCCGGACCCCGAGCGATCGTTGCGTTGGTTTTCCAATCAGCGCGTGTGCGTGTGCGTGTGCGTGTGCGTGTGCGGTGGTGCGTGTGCGGTGGTGCGTGTGCGGTGGTGCGTGTGCGGTGGTGCGAGCATGGTCGTGTATTTGGGATCGAGGTGGCGACCTTCATGAGAAAGATGACGCTCGGGCTGAAGTCGGAAAAGTGCTGCTCGATCCACTTCTTCAGCAGCGAACAGATGCGCACTGTGATTTTGTCATGACACACACATGACACACACGACACACATAACACACACACAGCCGAGATAGACCAACCCATGATTAGCGACCGATGCATTTCCATGTCACGTCGTTTGTGCGTGGGTACCTTGCTTGGCAAAGATTTCGTTGGCCTCGTCCCGTACGCGAGGCGAGGCGGGCGGCGAGATCACTGACGACGGCGACACAACCGATGACGACGACCGACTGTAGGAGAGCTTCCTCAACTCCTGTTACATGCGATCAACATTTCCAATACATTTTCAATACATATATCCAATAATTCATTTAAACACACGCAAATGCAAATCAAATGTAAACCAACGGGTGGGAGGGGGGCGTGTACGGTCTCGGCGAGGCTGGATGTCGATAGGCTGGTCGGGCGGGTGGGCACGGAGGAGCTGGACCAGCTGGGCGAGGCGGCGGTGGCGCTGTTCGGCTCGGCGGACGGGGCCTTCGTCGACGCCATGGTCGAACCCCGCCGGAACCGTTCGGCGGAAAACAAGGCTGGCGTCGCGTTCTTCTGCGGTGGGCTCTTCTTGAGACCTGGCGCTGCAACGCATCGGATCGCGCACGCACGCATGCACACCACACACGCACGCGCCCACACGTGTCGCCCATGAACATAAGCGGCACGATTACGCAACCCACACAGATACGACACACGACACGACGCAAACCTTTGGAGGTATCGGCCCGGCTGCTGGCTTCGGGTCTTGGGTTGTACAAGTTCGTGTTCGTGTTCGTGTTCGTGTTCGTGTTCGTTCTCTCCCTCAACCTCCATTCCGCCAATAGGATGTCTAGAATGTCGAGACCAAGCATCAGCACAACTGAAACTGAGCGCGCGAGTTGGGCGTGTGCGTGTGTTGCGTGTGCGGCGATCAGCGAGTACCCTGGCGGTGGGGGAATCCGGCGGACCGAGACCGAAGGCGAGTGATGTTGGCGGGCTCCTCATAGACCGCAGACGTCGAGGGCGCCGATGAGGCCTGATGGTGTTGGCCGCTCATCAGCGCGCCACCACCGCTCAGCCGCTCGTGCTCGTCGTGCTCCTCCGGCAGATGGGCCGAAAGCCACGTGGCCGTCCGCCCCCGCGCCGTCACCGTCACCTCCCCCTGCTGCAGCTGCAGCTGCTGCTCGTGCTCCTCCGTCGGGGCGGACGTGACCACGATCGACACAGCATCGTCGTCCAACGGTTCGCCATCGGTGGCCGACAGGCCTCCGGGCCTGTGCCGCGTCAGCTGCGGTCCCGACGCATCGGTGTCGACAGTGGCGTGGGCGCCATCGCCGCCAGGGCCGGGCTCCATATATGTTGTCGACGGCGGCAGCACCACCGGCTGCTCCCGGGCCTCTGCTTCCCGCGGTCGCTCCTTGCTGTTGCCGATCAGGGTGGCCGTACGCTTCTTCTTCGCCGCTCCGGGACCCGCGTAGGCCTCCCACCCGCTGCTGCTGTTGAACGTCTGCGCGCGCGATACCCGCCCGCGCGCACCGAAGTCGTCGTGCGGCCTGGCCACGAATTCTCTGCTGCTGCTGCTGTAGTTGTTGTTCTGGTGGTTGCCGTGCTCCTGTTGGCTGAGCTGGAGTTGCTTGGCCTTTTCGCATACTCGAACATACTGTTGTGTTTGGCGGGGGGGGAGGTGAGTCCAACACACACACACACAGCCAGCCGACCAATGACATGTGGTGCGCGTGCGTACCAGGCGTATGAGCTTCTCCAGTAGTGTGTCAGGCGTGGTGAAGGACAGGTAGGTGGCCAGGAAGGCCTTCTGCTCGTTGATGTCCCCCGCACAGAAGCGAGCTGCCCAAAGAACACACAACGAGCGCGCGGGGGGGGGGGTGAGGCGATATGCGGCCGAAAGCGGAGAGAGAACAAAGAATGAAGACGAAGACGAAGACAGAGGAGCGCGTACATCCGGTCTCGTCGCCCGGTGTGATGAGGTCGATGAGCCTGGTGAGCGAGGCGGCCTTGAGCCTGGCCAAAATGCATGCAATTGTCAGCTGACGACCAACAAAACGAATAACAAAGAAGAAATGAAGAGAGAATTCAGGCCACGGAAGCTCACCTTCTGCCTGCGGTTGAGTGGTAGTAGATGGCACTCCTTCGGTGCGCCTTCTTCTCCTTCTCGGGGACTGGCGGGTCGGCTTCCTCCGCGCCATCAGCTGATAGCACCACGCCCAGCCAAGGAGCAAGAATGTGCGTGTGCGTGCGTGCGTGCGTGTGTGGATGTGCGTGTGTGCGTGCGTGTGCGTGCGTGTGCGTGCGTGTGTGCGTGTCAGCGATACGCAGATGATGGTGCGAGTGTTGGGGGGTGGGCCTGAGCACCTCGGACGATGACCCGGTGGAGGAGCGATTCCCAGAGGGTGTCGTCGTCGGCGAGCCGCCTCCACCGGCGGCACACGGAGGACACGCGACAGAGCCCCTCCAGGCCGAGGTGCGAGAACACGCAGAGCACGACCTCATCCGCCAGCGAGCTGAACACGTCCCACGAAAACTCGTGCACGTTGCTACCGACCACAGTCAGCACCGCGCACACCGCACACCGCACGCACGAACCGCACACGCAGGTGAATAGAGAAGTGGACGAACCTCTGGGTGCGGTCTTGGGCTTCGTCTTCGAGGCGTCGCCTACGCGGGCGGGTGCACACCTGGCAGGTGAGTAGCTCCGTCCCGTTGATGAAGCTGCACGAGGCACAGCACCACCTCCCGGCCTGGCCGCCCGTCTGCTCAAACCGCTGGGAAAGCCGCCTCGCGTGGAGCCGCAACTCTTCCTCTTCCTCATCTTCTTCCTCCTTCCTGATGTCTTCTTCCTCTTCCTCGTCGCTACTACTCGAATCAGAATCATTGGCAGCGAACAGTGTAGACCTTGGTCGCGATGTTCTATGCGGAGGCTCCATCACTCACACGCTACGAAATCCGAGGATCCAATCAATTGATTGAAAATCGTGGGTTTGCATTTGATCAAACCAAGTCGGCCAGTTCACTTCACGCACCAGAAGGCCACCATAGCCCATTTTAGTCTTCTCTTTATCCTTTTTCATCTTCTTCGATGTGTTCTCTGTGGGCGAATTTAAGGTGGCAATCCGAAGAGCCCAACTTGCCGGTTGATGTGGCGAGTCCCGCAGTTTTCCGTGTGGTGTCTATCAGTCCTCCATCTCCGATGGGTGGAGTTCGTCGCGAAGAGGCGGAGCAGAGCGTACGCTACGACTATTTCTCACGTTCCGTTGTTGTTGGAGGAAGAAGGGACGCAAGGGACGTACGATAACTCTTGACCACAGCAAAAGTTGCGGAAAGAAAGGAAGTTTAGGCCGATTCGAGATCAGAGCAAAAGATGAAAGGCGGACTGCGCAGCGGGGCCATCGCCTCCAGGAACTATTCTGGCGTGAGAGGAATCAAGAATCTGGGGAACACCTGCTTCCTCAACGTTGTCCTCCAGGTACGTGCTGCTGCTTGCGCTTCTTTCTCTCGTTGTGCATTAGTGATGGTACCATTGAGAAGAGGGCATTGTGCAAGTGTTTGCTGTTGCCTAAATTCACGATATGTTGACAGTCGCTGATGGGCCTGAGATCGTTCCACTCGTACATGGGATTGCACAACGGGGCAGCCACAGCCTCAAAGGATTCTCGAACGCCCCTCGCGGACGCCCTGCGTGATTCAATGCGAGGTGCGAGATGTCCCCCTTTCTTAGAAATTGGTGGTGCAGTCGATTTTCTCTTTGATTTTCATCTGATCTCGGCATGCCACTACTCGGTACTTTATTATATAAATAATTAAATGCATAAATACAAATGCAAATACAAGTATTGACCTCTCTTTATTTTTATTTTGCAGAGTTGGCGGCACCTGCTCAGTCAGGACCCTACGACCCGACGCCCATGGTCATTGGTGTGCCCGTGCTACAGAACACTTTCGCGCAAGGCCAGCACGTACGTGGCTGCCCTCCACCCCTTCTGTTGCGCACGCGCGCGTATCGATACAGCACGGGCGCACCTCACCGGGCGACTCACGTCTGGCCTCGCCTCTGTAGGACCCCGAGGAGCTGCTGCACCACCTGATGACGATTCTGGACGAGGAGAAAGGACTCCCCGCAAAGGAGGCCGGCAAAGCCAAAGAGGAGACGCGCGCTGCGAGTTACACCGCCAGCAACAACAGTACCGCCACCACGCAGAGTCAGCTCGAAAAGGAGTGGGACGCCGACGAACGGAATTCGAATCCCTTCGCGGGCCGACTCGTGAGCAAGATCTCCTGCAAGAGATGCAAGATCGTGCGTTCTTCGTCGTCTTCGTTTTCGTCTTCGTCTTCGTGTTCTTCTTTTCGCGTCCACTCACACTCATATATCTCTGCGATTTATGGAATGTAGGAGCGTGCGCAGACGCACAACTTCATCGACCTCTCCCTGGCGATCCCTCGAGGAACGGAGAGACACGGGCTCGGCCCCACACTGGAAAACTGTCTCGACCTCTTCACCAAGCCCGAGGAGCTCATCGGCGTCCGCTGCGACCGATGCATCGCGCTGCTGCGCGAGGAGCGGCGCCATGTCAAGAATCGGCTCAAGTCGCAAGAGCCCGCCGTAGCGCAAAAAGAACCCAGAGACCCTCGCGAATTGCTCGGTCCTCTTTTCAGGATGCCGAGCGACGCCATCAATTTCACGACCCTCCCAAGCTCCATCCTATCGATCTCGGCCACCGACCGGTGGTCCTCCGTCCTTCGCGCCGAGAAGAGGCTGTCCATCGCCAAGTCGCCGCACGCTCTGTGCCTCCACATCCAGCGATTGGTTGCTCGTACGTTCTCCACACCGTCACCACCACCACCCATGTGAGTGACTCACCCGATGTTGTGCGTCCGCGCAGAGCCCGGCTTCAGGGACACCACCTTCGTGAAGAGGGGTGACAAGGTCGGCTTCGGTTTCAATCTCGACCTGTCTCCCTACTGCGAACCCGGGTGTGGGATCTCCTACACCCTGGCGGCCGTCATCGTGCACCACGGCTCCGAAGACGGCGGACACTTCACCGTCTACAGGAAAGTCATCGAGAGCAAGGTATGTTGGCCTTTGCCTCTCCTCTCCACTGCACTGCACTGTTGTTGTCGTCGTCCTGTCAGAGCTCGTGGCTGAATGTAGTCGGCGTTGTGTGTCGAATAATGCACAGTTGCGGCAACGCGCGGGATGGGCGTCGACCGGCGGCACGGAGAGTGATTGGGTCCTTATCTCGGACGAGGTGTGCCAGAGTGTGACGAAAGATCAAGTGCTCAAGGCGCCGGCCTACATGCTCTTCTACGAGAAGGACACCCAGCCTTCGACAGCTACGACGCCGTCCTCATAATGATCATCCGCACCTGCAGCAGCAGCAGCCACACATCCAACACCACAACATCAAACAACAACAACAACAACAACAGCCACGTTACCTTCAACCTCCAGGCGGTTAGCCGCTGGTCCTTTGTTAAATACATGTATTCTTCCCCCGCCGACTCGCCCTAGAACGAAAGCGAACGCGACACGGGGGTGATGTGATGTCGAAGGTGACGCGACGCACACCTTGTTGTTGCCGTGTTGATGATGATGCAGCGGGTGATGATACCGGTGCATCGAAAATTGTACAAACCACAGCGAAAATGGCGAGGGCTTCACAGGCGGCAGCTAACACCTGGGCCTAGAGGTCGTGGCCCATGAGCTCTCGTGAGTGCACTTCGGACACAGCCTCTCTCAAGGCCTTGAACACCTCCGTGGCGCCTGCACCATTCTTAGCGAAGATCTTTCACCAGGACGTGAGAAGAGCAAGAGGTGAGGATTGGCGAACGCACCCCGGAGAGTGCGGAGGCGAAGGGCAGGAAGATGGGGATCGTGGCGCGAGTAGACAAAGATTGTGGGCCATAGCGTGCCCAGGCATCCAGGCTGCAGGGCCAGGTCACGCACGTCAGCAAGGGGCAGGCTGGACTTGGTTCGTTTGCTGCCACAGCACATCATCGTGGGCGATGCCTCTACTCGAATCGCATGCGTTGTAATTGTCACCACTTGGCCCGACAGCAGGTCCCAGGGGTGCCAAGACCGCCTATGGAAGAGCACCACTCCACTTCCCGCCTCCTCGCGAACCTCGTCCTCATCGAGGAAGGGCTGGTAGAGGCTGCTACTTCGATTTGTCCCCTTCATCCTCTGCCTTCTTTGGCCAATTTAATTGTTCATTTTCCAGATTTCTGTTCGATTGCTGTAAATTTCTCGGCCCCGCTAAAATATTTGAAACAGGCGATTAAAGTCTAAGATCCAGCCACCATCACGGCAAGATGGCAGGAGTGGGCGACGCAGCGTTCTCGCGGCCGGGCCACCCATCTTCGGCCTCGTTCTCCTTTTCCTCCTCGTCTCCATCTGCACCTCCGGCAACTACTCCCTCCGCTGCTCCCAGCCGCTACTTCTCTGAGTTGAAGACTGGTTTCTCCCCCCCCCCCCACAATCCACCTGACCACAACCCAAGTAGAATCTTCAAGTGATTATCAACCATTTTACAAATTCAAAGCATGATTTTTTTAATTTAATATTAAATTGATCATGCTTGGTGGCTGCAGGCGAGGTACAAGAGCTGTTGGCAGGGCTGCGCGAGGCGTCGGTGGAGCGTGACATGAACAAGCAGCGCGAGGTGGTGAAGCGCGTTATTGCCTTCATGACCGTCGGCATTGACCTCTCCCGTCTCTTCCCTGAGATGGTCATGGTGCGCACTCCGTCCCCCAGCCCCTCCCCCCGTGTCGCACCTGACGCACGTCCACACGGCACCACACACACACACACACACGCACACACGCACACGCACACACACATCGCACACACACACACGCACGCACACCGCACACATCGCACACAACACATGCAGTCGTGCAACACGAGGGATGTGGTGCAGAAGAAGCTGGTCTACCTGTACCTGACCACCTACGCCGAGTCGCATCCGGACCTGTCGCTGCTGGCGGTGAACACCCTGCAGAAGGACGTCACCGACACCAACCCCATGATCCGCGGCCTTGCCCTCCGCCACCTCTGCTCCCTCCGACTGCCCGACTTCCTCGAGTACATGATCCCGCCCGTCGACAACGGTGCGTCGATGATGAGATCTCTTCGACCATGCTTCGTCGTGTGTCGTGTCGTGTCGTGTCTTGTGTCGTGTGTGTCGTGTGTCGAACTTACTTTGGTCGGTGGTGTAGGCTTGCGAGACCCGGCGCCGTATGTGCGGAAGACGGCAGCGCTGGCGGTTGCGAAGCTGCACCGGCTCTCGCCTCAGGTCCTCAAACGACAGGTGCGCTCCCCCCACAAACCACCCAATTGCGGGTTGTGCGCGCGTGCGCTGGTGTGATCGCGCTAGCCTAGGAGAGGCACCGCCGCTCACACTGAAGAGCTGCATGCAATCCTAATCGCCCTGTGGCGCAGAACACGTGGGTGGGCCAGCTCTACGATCTCGTGGCCGACCGAGACCCGGCGGTGGCGCACAACGCGCTCGCCGCCCTCCAGGAGGTACGAGCGTGCTCCCTTCACTCCACCACCACCACCACCACCACCACCACCACCACCACCACCACCACCACCACCACCACCACCACCACCACCACCACACAATGGACCGTTCTCATCACTCGCCTGGGCAGGTGCTGCTGAGCGCCGGTGGTCCGTCGGTGACCCGCACGCTGGCGATGCACCTCTTTTCGCGCGTGTCCGAGTTCAATCCGTGGGCCATGTGCCTGGTCCTCCAAATCGTATCCCCCCCCTCACGGCCTCCAGTATGCGTGTCACACGCATTTTATTTGTTATTGTTATCTTTTGTTGGTTATTATTTTATATTTATACATTTTTTGTTATATTTGGAGTTCCGCTAATCGTTTCTGTCTTGTGACCACAGGCGCTGCGGCATTCGCCCACCGAGGACGATTTGTACGATATCTTGAACGTGCTCGAGGACCGACTGAAGCTCAACAACCCGACCGTCATCTTCGCCGTCCTGCAGGCCTTCCTCCACCTCACCGACGTACGTGTGTCGACATTGTCGTTCTCCGGAGCGTCGCATTGGTCTCATACCAGTCATGGTGGGTGTCGACACGCGATGATTCGCTGGCGGGCTACATGTATAGGGTTTGCCCATTCGCGAGCAGGTCTATGGTCGGCTGGTGGGTCCGCTGATCACGGTCCTGTCGAGCGCCGGCCCCGAAGAGGCCTGGACCTGCCTTCACCACGCGCGGCTCCTTGCCACGGTCGCGCCGCAACACTTCTCGGCCCACTACAAACATTTCTTTTGTCGGTACGTGTGTCGTGCGTATTTTCGCGTGTCGTGTGTGCGACGGTGCTTAGATCTAGAGTGTGACACTCGCGCGCAGGTACAACGACACATCGGCGGTGAAGGTGCTCAAGGTGGACATCCTCACGGACATCGCATCGGAGGCCAATGCGCAGCAGATCGTCGAAGAGCTCAGCGAGTACATCCGCGAGGGCGACCACGAACTCGGCAAGCGCGCCGTTGCAGCCATCGGCCGCATCGCTGCCGGTGTTCCTCAGGTGCGCACACGCACCACCGCACACGCACGCACCACCGCACACAACGCTAATTCGTGTGATTTGGCCATGAACGTGGACAGGCTGAGTCATCGGCGGTGTTTGTGGCGCAGGACCTGCTCGGCGCGGCGGCGCACGGCGGGGCCTGGGCCGGCCTCGGCCTTTCGCTCGCGCTGGCGCTGCTTCGTCGCTCGCCAGCCTACGCCGACACGCTCCTCCCGCCCATCCTCTCCGCCACCAACTCGGCTCGCCTGGTACGCACCCATCTCTACGTCTACGTCACGTACCACCTTAAGGCGGCCTCCGCCACCTTAACACTCCTAGATCGCCACCTTAACAAATATCGCTGTGGGCTGTGCGTCTATAGGAGGACACGGAGGCGCGTGGCGCGTATGTGTGGGTGCTGGGCGAGTACGGCGATCGGATCGGC
Organism: Acanthamoeba castellanii str. Neff; assembly: GCF_000313135.1. Lineage (NCBI taxonomy): Eukaryota > Discosea > Longamoebia > Acanthamoebidae > Acanthamoeba > Acanthamoeba castellanii. Next base: position 536,962 of record NW_004457702.1, on the reverse strand, counting down.
GAGGCCCCGTACCTGCTGGAGGAGCTGGTGCCGACCTATGCCGAGCTGCCAGCCGCGCTCAAGCTGCAGCTGCTGTCGGCGGCGATGAAGCTGCTGTTCAAGCGGGCGCCCGAGATGCAGCCCGTCATGGGCCAACTCCTCCACGCCGCCCTCGACGACTCGTCCAACGTGGACGTACGCGACCGCGCCCTCCTCTACTATCGCCTCCTTCGCCAGCACCTCTCTCAGGTACACGACCAATGACACACAACACACGACACACGACACGCAACACACGACACACAACATAGACTAACGCATTCCCAGGCGCGACAAATCTTCCTCGTGGAGAAGGACCCCATCGGCGCCTTCACCGAAGAGACCCACACGGAGCTCTACGTACGTCTCTCCCCCTCCCCTCCACAAGGCGCCAGCTCGCCGTTCTTTGCGTTTCGTGTTTCGTGTTTCGCTTTTGCCGTTTCGTTTTGGTTTTCATTTTCCCTCACATGGTGCGATGACCACCAGGAGGAGCTGTTGGCCGAGTTCAATTCGTTGGCGGTGGTCTACGGCCTTCCCTCCCATCGCTTCCCACGGCCGCCCACCCTCGACATACGACCAACGTACACCCTCCCCCTCCGCAACACTCGCTGCACATCCGCGTCTCGTTGATTACATTGCATAACGAACGCCGGTGTGTCGCAGGGCCGGTTCGGCGGGTGCACCGGCGGTGAGCTCTACGGTGTCGGTCGAGCAGGACGAGAAGCCCGCCGCCCCCTTCACCACCGCGGCCAAGGCCCAGAGCCTGCTCGTGCGTCATCACACACACACACACACACACACACACACACGTAGTTTGATCTGGCGGTTGACCGCCTCTTCTCTCTTCTATTGCTGTTTAACACAGGGCGAGGAGGGTCCGTTGGTGCTGCGACCGCGCGCCACCATGGACTCGCGCACGTTTCAGGAGAAGTGGGCCGCCCTCCCCGTGGCCCACACCTGGGAGGCCCCGATCAGTGTACCAACTCCTCCCCCCCCCATCGCCCAACCAGTTCCCTCCCGAGTTTAATGGGTGGTGTGATCATCATGACACACGACACGTCACAGGCCAGCGCGGATTGGAGCAGCGTGGAGGCGCGTATGAGCGCGGAGCAGGTCATGTGCATGGCCTCGGGCTCCGTCGGCGGTGTGCACAAGTACTACTTCTTCGCCCAGGAGGTAACCACTACTCTTCCCTTGTTCTCTACAAGACGATGCTATTCATGTGATGATGCATGGTTCTTATTCTGAATCACTGAATGGACGACGGCGCAGGATCGGTCATCGGCCTACTTTGTCGTGGAGGTGGTGGGCGAGACGGCCAAGGGCCGCCTCACGGCCCGATTCAAGACGGAGACGGAGCGGGCGCTGCCACACTTCACCCGCCACTTCAAGCTCGCCCTCTCGCGTGCCCTCGCCCTCAACTGAGAGCTCCTCTTTCCTTTCAAAGCTTTCGCTTGAGCTCAACTCTTTCTTTTGTCTCACACCAAACACGATCGTGGCCGGTAGCGCTGACACCTGTGACCCCACAGGTGACCGAAACGAACAAAACCCAAAACTTTGGGTCTGGGCCGTGTGAGGATTGGGGCTTCAAAATTCCTTCTGTGTCGAACGAAGTCCATTTTTCCTTCTTGGCAACCGGAGCGGTCACCAACGGAGAGAGCACGACCAAGGCAAAAGTGGTCACACACAAGAGAAGGCAAGGCAACAAGAGGCTAGAGGGAGGAGCTCATTCACTAAGACCACAATCCACCATCCACAATGAGCATCTTTGGACTTGGGTACCCACACGCCCGCTTTTCATTCTCACTCCATCAAGCCCAAACAAAGACAATTGAAGAAGAAAAATGGATTTCAGAGGGAGGAAAGCTGAGGAACACAAGGAGGAAGGTTGTGTGAATGTGGTGATGGTAAACGAAATTCTTTCTTGTCAGCGTTTGTTGTCAAGTGTGACGATTCAAATCTGATTGTCCCCTCTTTTTTTCATTGAATACAGAAAGAAGAGTCAGACATTCAAGCCCCACAAGAACATTCCTGAGGGCACCAAGCAGTACCAGCTCAAGAAGTATGCGGAGGCCACGCTTGGCAGCGGCAACCTCAAGCTCGCCGTTACCCTTCCCGAAGGCGAGGACATCAACGAATGGCTCGCCGTCAACAGTACTCCCCCCTTCCAAACCCCTCCTCTTCTCGCCTTCCAATTGAATCCGCATCTGGCCGTGGTTGGCGTAATCGCGAATTAATTTCACTTTCACTTCGCAGCTGTGGACTTCTTCAATCAGATCAACATGCTGTACGGAACCATCACCGAGTTCTGCACGCCCCAGGAGTGCCCCGTCATGTCTGCTGGCCCCAAGTACGAGATCCTGCTCTCTCCCCTACTCGCATCCTTGTAAAACCCAAAGCTTCTTCTTGTCTAACGCTCTACGTTTGTCCAACTTCTTCTTCTTCTACTACTATTGCTACTTGTTGCGTGCGTCTACTCTACTCGTGTGTGACCAGGTATGAGTACATGTGGGCCGATGGTGTGAACGTGAAGAAGGCCATCAAGTGCTCGGCGCCCGAGTATGTGGACTTCCTGATGACCTGGGTGCAGGAGCAGCTCGACGACGAGGAGATCTTCCCCTCGAAGGTGGGCGTGCCCTTCCCCAAGAGCTTCGTGCAGATCGTGGGCAACATCTTCAAGCGTCTCTTCCGCGTCTACGCCCACATCTACCACTCGCACTTCCCCAAGATCGTGAGCCTGGGCGAGGAGGCCCACCTCAACACCTCGTTCAAGCACTTCATCTTCTTCGTCCAGGAGTTCAGCCTCATCAACAAGAAGGAGCTGCAGCCGCTGGCCGAGCTCATCTCCAGCCTCACCAACAAGAAGCCGAGCTAAGACCGACAAACGACCACGACGTGATCACAAGTCTTGTCCTCTCGGGAACAATCGACCGAGTCTGCCCTTGCTCTCCCGCCCATCAGCTGTAGAATTACTTCATCTCTTCTCTCTCTCTCCTCCCCCCCTCTCTATTATTCTCCCCTTCTTCTTCTTCTTCTTTCTGTGCTCTTCCCTTCCTGCCCCGCCTTCTTGGTTGTCGATGATCGCATCATAGCCCCCAAGTCCTATATTCGTGTAGCCTACATCCCCGCCTAGCTTGCTGGCGTGTTGGGCGCTGGTTGTGTTGTCGTCGTCGTTGTTGTTCGCCACTGGTCGAGGACGGAGACGATAGCCTGCGCTACGAGGTCCGGCTGCTCGGAGGGCACCTCGTGTCCGCTCTCGTCGGCAATGACGAGCCGCCCGCCGGTCGAGTAGTTGGCCAGGCGCTGCATGCCCGCCATCCACGCCTCGCGTAGCGCTGCGTCGTCGAACGACGGCGCCAGGCGTCCGGCCGCCACCACCACCAGCGGCAGGCTCCACCGCTGCGCCACAATGTCAGCCTCGTGCCGCTCGATCGCGCGATTCTCGTCTTCGGCCTCGAACTCGCGCAGCACCGCGCGCCAGTAGGCCGGCTTGCACTCGGCCCAGCGGCGGTAGTGGAGGTCGTCGGCCGCGTAGACCGCGTCGGCCTGGCCCGTGAGCGACGACAGGTAGTAAAAGTTGCGGAGCAGGCCCAGCCGCGCGAGCCACGGCACCAGGCGCAGGCCCGTAGCCACGGTGCGCTTCATCTCCTGCAGCCGCGAGGGCAGCCGGAACCCGGGCGGCATCGGGTCGACCAGCACCAGGCCCGCGACCTCGGTTTCTTTGGTGTTGTCAGCGGCGGCGGCGGCGGGGCCGTGGCGGGCGGCGTAGACGAGTTGGTTGACGCCGCCGCTCGAGTGGCCGACGAGAACGAAGGGCGGCTCTTCGCCGGCGCGGTGGAGGGCCTTGAAGAGCTCCTCGGCGCTGGCCTCGGCCGTGCGGATGCGCGGCTCAGCCGACGACGACGGCGACGACACATCGGGTTCGGGCGCTTCTTCGCTGAAACCGTAGCCGGCGCGGTCTACCAGGCAGACGCGGATGGTGCGGTTGGTGGCGGCCAGTGCGCCGACTACCTTGTGGAACTGCTGCGAGAGGTGCATCGTCGCGTGGTCGAACACCACCGTCGGCTCTCGCGTCGCGTCGCCGCCTTCTGCTGTGGCGAGGCCCCCCCACCATTGTTAGCCCGTGCCACACGACACGAAGGGCGAAGTGGAACGGAGAGCAATGAGTCGCAACGAACCACCACCATCATCACCATCATCATCACCCTCGTCATCATCGCCATGAGGGGAGCGGCCACCAAAGCAGTGGAGATGGATGAAGTGGCCATCGACGTCGATCATGCTGCCTGGTGTACATAACGCCAAGAATGAAAAGAGAAAGAAGATGAAGATGAAGAAGATGAAGAAGAAGATGCGTTTAGTGTTTACAACCGTGGGCGGGCGGGCGGGTGGTTTGTGAGAGAGTACCAGGAGGTGCGAAGTAGTTGTCCTCCTGCCAGGTGGCGAAGGCGTGGTAGAGGGCCATGCCGGCCAGCACGATCGAGACCGACACGGTGATCCGCACCACAACGCCCAACAGCACACGACCCCAGAACGCTACTCGACCCTCCTCCTTCGCCGGCTAAATTGATTTCAAAAAAATAGTTAAAAAAATAACAAATAACAAATGAATAACAAATGCACAAAATCATCACTTTGCACCTCGGTCCATTGAAGAGTTGCTGGATTGTACAAAAATCAAATAATAATCTTGCAAGATTTTTGGTGGATGGATAGCGCACCGGTCTGGGCGGGGCAGTGTGCCCATGGGCGTGCCCGTGGTGGATGAGCTCGGCCGATGGTTGCGCGGTGGCACCAGCAGCCCCGGCACCCTTCCTCCGTCGTGCTCCCTGCTCCATCTCTCTTTTTGCTTCGAATTTTCCAACTTTAGAAAAAAAACTTGCAGTTTGCTAAAGTGGTTAAAAAAAGGTTTAGATTCAAGTTACGGACTTTTAGACGTTTTTCCTTTTTCGTGGGGGTTGGGTGGGGTCATCGGGGGAACGACGTTCGCTCGAAGACATCGACGAAGCAGCCCTGCGGGTTGACCTGGAGGTGGTGGAAGACCAGAGTGGCGGTGGACCACGACGAGAGGCCCACGTCCGTCGGCGAGGCGGATCGCCTGGCCCGCCTTTTGGGGAGCTGTCGCCTGGTGGCCTTCCTCTTTTTGGCCCCGGCTCGGCTCGTGCTGGCGCTGCAGGCGTGTAGCGCTGTCGTGGCGTGGGGCATGTAGGCCTTGGCGGGGGTCACGGCGGTCACGGTACCAGGCACCTGCGATCGCTTCCACCTCCTCGGCAGCTTGGCCTGCTCTTCTTCCACACCGCCACCGCCGACTCGCCGTCTCTTCTTTGCGCAGTCGAGCGACTTCGCTTGGGTCTTGTTGATGTGATCGTTATCATTGTCGTTGTCGTTGTCGATGATGTTGATGACGTCTACGTTCATGTTCTTGGTGGGATGTTGCGCGGAGGCCCAGGGCTCGCACGTGGGGGAAGTGGCAGTTGAAGTGGAGCGCGTAGTGGTGGTGGTTGTGGAAGAGAGGCTGAGAGTGGGACGACATATCGTTTGATGCTGAGGATGCAGATGCAGGGCCTGGTTGTTGCGCTCTGTCTGGGGCGAAAACGAAGCGAAGAAGCCGAGGGTTCAGTTCTTTGCAGGACTGGTACACCACAGAGCAAGACGCAAAGCTCGGGGTAGTTAACCATAAAAGGGTCGAGTAGTCCCGCAAGAAAGGTAATCTCGACCTTTCCGATAAGAATCGGTACCATGGCCAGCAATGGATGGGGATCATTGCCTCCGCCACACTCTTTTTGGCGCCCACCTGCACTGAATCGGATTTCTCCAGTTTGGCATTGTTTAGCCTAAAAAGGATAGCTCTGACTCCCAGTAACAACGTTGTTCAGCCTGAACAGGCCAGAGTGCTTTTCCTCGTCAACAAACCAAATGAGGAAAGGACCCAAAGCAGGCAACAGACTAGATAAGGCAATCGATTTCCTTTGCTGGGTGTGGGCGGTTGTATTGGGTTGCAGATTGCAAGTTTCTGGTCACAGGTGGAACAAGAACTCTGGGACCCTAGTCCTTGAGCTTGATCTCCTTTCCAGAGGCCAGCTCTTCTTCAATGGCTGCCGCGGAGTCGGCAGTGATGACCACACCCGTGTCGTCATCCTCGTCTTCGTCTTCGCTTTCTTCGTCTTCTTTCTTTTTCTCTTTCTTTTCGTCTTCGTTGTTTGGGGCTGCTGTCTCGCTGACAACCTTTTCTTCCTTCTTTTCTCCGTTCTCTTCCACCAGCAGCACCTCCCCTTCTTCTTCTTCTTCTTCCTTTTCTTCGTTCTTCTCTTCCTTCGCTTTTGCCTCTTCGACGCTCTGACCCTCAGTACCAATGCCGCCGGACGAGGCAAGTGAGGCCACAGCCGCAGGGGCTGCCGCCGCGGGCGCCTGAGCAGCCGGAGTGGCTGGCGGCGGATAGAGCGCGTCCAATGCCTTCTCGTACTCATCATATCCCAGCACCTGTGCGCGCACCACAACGCACACGCACGCCGCACGACCCGACACGACACGCACCGCACCCACACGCGTCAGTCGTTTGGGCATCAGCCGGGGAGAGAGAAAGTGATACATCGTAGAGCTCCTCGCGCGTTTGCATGAGCGGGATGGCGGCGCTCTGGGAGCCGTCCTTGGCGACGGTCTCGTAGACGTGTTGGGTCGCGCGCGCCGCGGCCCGGAAGGCCGAGACGGGGAAGAGCGCCAGCGCCACCTTGGCCTGGCTCAGCTCCTCCAGCGTGAACAGCGGCGTGCGCCCGAATTCGGTCAGGTTGGCCAACACCGGCGTGTCCGGGAACGCAGAAGTGAATCTGTTTTGTAGGTGTGTGTGTTAATGAGTGGCGCAGTGAAATGATGATTATTGAGACTTAATCGGCCCTCGTACGCTTTGTAGTGATCGATGTGGGTGAGGGCCTCGGGGAAGAGCATATCGGCGCCCGCGTCGATGTAGGCCTGGGCGCGCTTGAGCGCCGCGTCGAGGCCCTCGCTGGCGACAGAGTCCGTACGGGCCATAATCACAAAGCTGCGGTCTCTGCGCGCCGCCACCGCGGCCTGCAGCCGGTCCACCATCTCGCCCGTGGTCACCACTCTCTTGTTCGGCCGGTGTCCGCAGCGCTTGTGCTGGGTCTCCTGCTCGCAGCGTGCGGTTCAGTGAGTCCGATCGATTGTGTGTGTGTGGTGTGTTCAGGTGTGCTCTTGCCGAACCTGATCCTCGATGTGCACGCCAGCGGCACCGACTCGCTCGAGCTCCTGGATCGTGCGGGCCACGTTGAGCACGCCCCCGAAGCCCGTGTCGGCGTCCACCAGAAGCGGCAGCTTGCTCACCCTGCAGTGCCAACCAAGTTATCGTCAAGAAAAAATTATTAATTATTAATTATTCTTAGGTAATAAAACCAATCAAGCAAGGCGAGTAGAGCAGGCCGCACCTGGTGATGCGGCGCGCGTCCTCCACAACTTCGTCCAGCGTTGTCAAGCCCAGGTCTGGTAGTCTGCATGCATGTGCAGGTACGCCAGATCAATAAATAAAACAATAAATAAAATAAAAAGAAAGTTGAGCGAAGATGAAGGGAGTAGTGGGAGGGCACCCAAAGGAAGAGGCGGAGAGGGTGGAGCCGGAGAGATAGAGCAGCGGCAAACCGGCACGCTCGGCGAGCAGGGCAGCATAGGCGTTGGGTGCACCCACCACGGGCACCACCCCGCCCCACGCTCCGCCCTTGCTCGCTACGCCCACGCGCACCGCCTCCCTGAGCCTCCAGCCCGCGGTGGCCTCCACACCCAATCCATTGACACCGCGCAACCACATCTGGTCTTGCTAAAAACTGATGTAAAATTCGATCTAAAAAATACGGCATCTGCGAAAACTATTTCTTTTTTATTTCTTTCTTTCCCGTTCTGCGTGCCGGACATTCCGGCATTTTTGAATTGTTGTCCACGCAGGCGGAGAGGGAGCACAGGAGCGGTGCTGCCTGGACGCCAGTTGTCCCCATCTGCACCCCTGGCCTCCTTTGCCGCACAGCCGTATATTTATGAAGCTAAGGAAAAAGTCCGAAGGTATGGTGTACTCCCTCTAGAACAACCACGCCGCAGATAGAACAATGCTGCGTGTTTTAAAAACAAAATCTTATATTATTTTTAAACAACAAATCCATCTTTTTGATTCTAGATGACATGAAAGCCTCGGGGCCAGTCGTGGTAGGTGGCCCCTTCAATGTACAACACAAGGTAGTGCACCGCCCCGCCCCATGTCGCTTTCGCTCTTCTCCCCCCCACCGCAATGTGTCTCCTTTCGTTCTTCCGCATGACTCCTGTCCCCCCCCTTGCCTGGTGCTCGCAGGTGCACGTGGACTTTGAGTTCTCGGTATACGCTCCCTCTTCCACCACCCCCTTTCCCCGCCCAGCGCTCGCTGGTGTGCCGGCCGATGGTCTGACGATGACGGCGGCGGCGGCGGTGGCTGGTGGTGCATCGAGCAACGCAGTGGTCCGGACAAGACCCGGGAGATATATTCGAGTTCGTCGAAAAGCTGGGCGAAGGGTAGCTACACCCCACTGTTGTTGGCTTTTATTGATTGCAATTGTGAATCTGACTCTTTGTGTGCGTGTGCGTGTGCGTGTGCGTGTGCGTGTGCGTGTGCGTGTGCGGTGGCGCGTGTGCGTAGAGCGTTTGGCGCGGTGCACAAGGCCGTACACAAGGCCAGCGGGTTCCTCCTGGTACGTCGTGGAGCAGCGTCGGCGTGCGCTATGCACGCTTTTCGCTCAGTGCACGTTGCGCGTTACGTATGTGCGCGTGTCGCGTGTGTGTCGCGTGTGCACAGGCAATCAAGGTGCTGGCCATCGGCGACCCCAACTCGGAGGTGAACAAGGACATCCGCAAGGAGATCGACATCCTCCGCAAATGCAAATCGCCCCACATCGTCAGCTACTTCGGGACGGCCCTCCAGAAGGCGCCCGACGACACCCACGACCTCTGGGTAACACACACACACACACACACACACACACACACACACACACACACACACACACACACACACACACAAACTGCCCATCCACCACCCACTCCATTTGACACGACACACGACACACGCACGCACAGATCATGATGGATTACTGCGGCAAGGGATCGGTACGTTTCGCTCGCGTGTGCGGCGTGTGCGGCGTGGGGTGGTCTGACGGGGGGCGGGGGCGTGTGAATGGGGGGTCGCTGCAGGTGCGGGACATTATTTGCCGACTCGAGCGCCCTCTGACGGAGAGGGAGGTGGCGGAGGTCATGCAAGGCACGCTCCTGGGCCTGGCCTACCTCCACTCCCTCGGGATCACCCACCGCGACGTCAAAGCCGCCAACATCCTCCTCACTGAGAAGGGCCAGGTCAAGATCGCTGGTACGCGCTCTCTCCCCCTCCGGTGACAGCTGCCTGACCTGACAAATGACATCGTCGTGTCGTGTCGTGTGTCGTGTCGTGTGTGTGTCGTGTGGTGTCGTGTCGCACGACAGATTTTGGAGTGTCGCAGCAGTTGACCGGCACGGTCGGTGGCGGGGACACCCTCACGGGCACTCCGCTTTGGATGGGTATGCGTGGCCGCCCCGTCGGCGCTATGGAGTTGCCCACGTGCCGAACGCTTATTGGTCCCTTACTACTATTTACCAATATTTATCTTTTTTAATTTGTGTGTTGCTGTGCAGCGCCTGAGGTGGTGCAGCGACGAATCACGCCCGAGCATGTAAATAAATCCGTACGTGCCATTATTGTGCCCCTCCCCCATTGGACGCTCTTTGGGCTAGATGTCTGGATTCATATATTTACAGACATAATATGCTTCTACACATCTATATATATGCAGGACATATGGAGTTTGGGCATCACGGCCATCGAATGCGCCGACGGGTGGCCGCCCCACGCCGACCTCAAGCCCATGCGGGTACCCCCCCCCTTCCCCTTCGTTCGCATTCCAATCAGTCGGGAGTGACTGATGGGCGCACTTGTCGTGTGTGTCGTGTGTGTCGTGTCACGAAAGGCGATGATGGGAATTCCGGTGCGGCCGCCGCCCACGTTGGCCGACCCGCGCAAGTGGTCCAAGGAATTCAACTCCTTCATCGCCTCCACCCTCATCAAGGACCCCTCCAAGCGGTACGACTTCCTCACATTCTTTCTCTCTCTCTCTCTCTCTCTCGGTTATCTTCATTGTTCAAATTCCTGATTGTTTGCTGGCCCGGCTGCAGACCTTCGGCCGTGGAGCTGCTGCAGCACCCCTTCATCACCAAGAATGCGCGGAATGTCGACCCGCTCAAGGACCTCCTCGCCGCCTCCCCCAAGGGCGTCTGGGTACCCATCGCCCATCACCACGCACACGCACACGCACACGGCCGACAGTCGTGGCGGCGGCGTCGGCGGCGGCGTAGGAGGTGAATTTTGCAGAGCTGCACGCGCTGTTCAGGGAGGGCGGGGAGGCGGGGCAGCACACGGGGAGGGTCAACCTCAAAATTTACCACGACCACCTCCACCGCAAGCGCCGCGAGCGAGAGGTGCGTAGGCACCTCCATGACCTCTCTCTCGCTCTCTCTGCTCTCCTGCACTCAACCGCACGACACACACGGCATACACGACGACACGATGGCACACGCTCACTCAGCATTTTCTTTCCCTCTGGAAGCAGCGGTTCCTGCCGGATTTCCTGCAGCGCGGCGGGCAACAGACCGTCAGCGACGGACCGACCGGGCCGGCCCCGCCCGCCCCTGGTACCCACTCCCCATCAACCCCCCATCCCCCACCGACCCCACTGGCTCACCGCACGCACGACACACGACGCACGACACGACCAACGACACGACACGACACACGACACGCGCGCAGCTCGGCCAAAGAGGGTGAGCGCGACATGTCCGCCCTCGCCCGGACCCACCGGCGACCTGGGCACGGCGGTGATCAACGACACCTCCGACGTGCGCACCATGGCCACGCCCCTCTACCTCCGCAATCGCGGCGTCAAGGCCACCGCCGATGACGACGGCGACGACGACGATGGCGGCAACTATGAGTTCTCGGACACGGTGGCGGTCAAGACCGTCGTCACGCCGGCGGCCTCGGCCAAGCAGGTGCCGACCGCCGCGGCCGCAGCGCCGCCGGCCGGGAAGAGGAAGAAGGAGGACTCGGGGCCGCTCAACACGAAGCGGAACGCCATCTACATTCCTACATTCCTCGCGCGCAGCGTCAGCCTCTTCCGCGGAAATGCATCGGCGCCTGCCGGCGACGGGCCGACGACGACGACGCCGTCGTACGCGATGGCGCTCAGCGCAAAGGGCGACGGGCCCGCGGTGGCGGCGGGTGCGGCCGCGCAGCCGTACGGGCCGGGCAAGGCGTCGGAGAAGGGCGGCCCGCTCCTGCAGAACGGCGGCCTCGTTGGTCCTGTCGGCCTGCCCGGGTGGCGCATGCAACGGCGACTCAGCCGATATCTTCCCAACGACCGGTTCGTGACACGACACACGACTCCACACGACACGCACGACACGACATGACACACACTGATCGCACGCGCGTGTGGCATTCATGTGTGTTGTGTGTACAGGAGCGTGATCACGTACAGCATGGTGGTGGTCCTGTTCCTGTCGCTGCTGCTCAACGTGTACCTCCTCTTCTGGGCCGACCGCGGTGCGTCGCCGCCATCATCCGCGTCGGCCTACTACCGCCCGGCGGGCCGTGCGGAGCAAGCCGACGCCCTCCACCAGCTGGGCAAGCTCGTGGACTGGCTCACCAGCAGCCTCGGCCGCCACAAGTGACCACCCACCCACCACCAGGCACCACCACTCGGCCCCGGGGCAACCAACAAACAATATATCGTATCATGACGCCAATCCTCAGAATCGTTGTGTTGGATTCAAAGACGGGCTTTGACAGTGGTGTGGTGTGATCACGCGTGTAGCGGGGGGGGGGTGCTTCAAGGCAGGAACCGCAGGGTCAGTTCATAGACCTGGGGGGGAAGGAGGATGGTCGTTGGGTTAGCCAGGCCACAGCGGGGGGGGGGATAGCGCTTGCGTCGTACCAGGAAGCCGACAGCGTTGGCCGGGAAGGAGCGGAGGACCGTTGGCACGTAGCCCTTGAACAGCGCGCCAGCTCCGCCTGTGCGCCAATGCGTGCGTCACACGTGTGAGCGCCATCCATTGCACAACATTGGGGGCTCAAGATGGCGGCGGTGGTGATGTGTGGTGGTGTAGCGCTACCTTGTCGGTAGAGGATGCGGAAGCAGTCGAGGGTGCTCTTGTAGGTGGGCGTGGACCCGGATTGGATCTGTATCCGCGTCTTGACCACGTCGAACGGGTACTGTGGGGGGGGGGTTATCAAATCAATTTATTTATGTTTCTTCTTTCGACGAAAAACGAAATAGGGAGAGAAGAGGGGCGCGTACCGTTGCCGTGTGATACGCCATACCCGCCACACCACCTTGTGTGTGCGGGTGCGTGTGCGCGTGTGCGTGTGCGTGCGCTGTTAGTGGTACCACTGACGGAACGGAGAAACACGCACGGAGGGGGGGGAAGCTGCGGTACCGGCCAGGATGACGGCGACGGGTGAGAGGCCCCCGGCGCCGTGTGGGTCGTCGTCGGCGCCCTCCGCGGCGCCCGGCGCGGCCCGCAGGAACGGGAGTGCAGCGAACGACCGCTTGAGGAATTCATACGATGCGAAGAATACCGCATACCTGGCGACCAACGACCACCCACGAATCAAAAGATGAGCGCCCGAGAACGCGTGGAATGCTCCCATGATTGAAGGGGGGGAGGCTGGGCGGTACCCGGGCACGTCGCGCCAGAGGGTGGGGACCATGCCGAGGTAGAGGCCCCGCCAGCCGCGGGTGGCGATCACCTCCCGCACCATCTCCATGTTACCCGGCCCCGCCGCTCCGCCGTGCCCGAACCCTCCCACCTACACACACCACACACACCACACACACACCACACACCACACACGACCGATAGCGACACGACACGACACGACACGCAGAGATGAGCGCTCGTTTGAGTGGTCGATGGCGGTGGTGAGGTGTGCCTGCATGCGGTTCTTGATGACGTCGACGGGGCAGAGGATGAAGGCCTGCGCGAATCCGGCAACGGCGCCGGCCAGGGCCACGTGGGCCAGCCGCACCTCGCCTCGGCTGCCGTAGCGCTCGTGCAGGAAGTCCACCGCGTGCGCGTAGGACCCTTTGCGAGGTGGCGCGCAGTGAAGAGGTAAATGTCAACTGTCATCGTGTGTGCGTCGCGTCACACACACACACACACACACGCACGACACACACATACACACACACGACACACACACGACACACACACACGAGTCGGGGTACCGAAAATGGTGGCGGTGGTGATGGACGAGGCGAGGAACGGAGGGCCGAGGCCCTTGAACAGCCCTCGCACGCCCTCCTTCTGCAGGGTCTCCCGCACTGCGATGGTGTGCCACACTCAGGTCAGTCAGTCAGCGCGCGCAAGGCCACCAGTGGACGATGCGGTGAGAGCGCGCGCGGGTGGCGGAGGCGCGGGGAGCGGTGGGTGGCCGGCGTACGGATGCCCATGGCCCCCGTGGGGTGGTCGCCGTGGGCTTGCATTCGGGTCTGTCATCATCACCACCACCACCATCATCATCAGGTGGTCGGGTGAGTTGACTGCTTGGTGGGGAAGAAGAAGAAGAAGAAAGAGGGTGAAACGGAGCGGGCGTGCCTTGACGAGATCGAGCGGATAGCCGGCGGTCTCTTCGGCCATGCCAGAGAGGGTGCCAGCAATGCTGCCTCGGCCGACGCCAAGCACCGCTCGCGTAAGCACTCGCGACAACGTCCTGATCGGGCGACGTGCATGGCGCTCTCGAGTTTAGTACTTTGCCTTTATTTTCATATTTGCACTTGTATATATATTTGTATTTTTATTCGTGTTATTTATTTATTCATTTTATTTATTTAAAGTTAAAGATGTTGTAGTTTTAGGTGGAGCGGTGGGCCAGGTACCTGCCGACGCCAGCAAGGGCGCCAGCCACTTCGTTCTTTTGCTTTCCCTCATCTAGCACGCGAGCACACCGGATGATTATAATCATGGTGCTCACATTTTAGAAGAAAAGGATGTGCTGGCGCGTTGAGGTGCAAACCTTCAACGCTGCTCGTAGGCATGCTGGGCGTGGGGATGGGTGGCAGGCTTGGCGCCGAGCTCGAAGAGGAAGGCAGACCCTCTCCCGGCCCTTTGCCCATAGACGCGTCATCATCTTGCTTGGTGGAGGCCATCTCGCACCAATCTTTCTGGCAGCCCAATAATTGAGGGAAAATAAGTTTTCTTTGTTGCGCGTGAAAGAAATAAATATTGTTTCTTAAGTATGCAAGGAATGGGCGAATTTTAAAACAAGAGCGAAGAGTGCAGAGAGGACGTGAGTGTGGTGCGAGAGAGGAGGAAGCGAGCGCGAGGTCGCGTTCTAGTGCTTCTTGTCGCCGGCGGGAGCGGAGGCGCCGGGGGTGGGGAGACCGACGTAGGCCTTGAAGGCACCGTAGATGAACCACTGGAGACCAGTGAGGGTACCGATCATGACCACGCGGGGACCGAAGCCCTTCCAGAGGCCGGCGAAGCCGATGCCGGGAGCCTCGGGGGTACCGCTGTAGATGAGCTTCATCTTCTCGCCGAGCGAACCAGAGCTCTTGATCTTGTTGATCTTGGAGACCATGGTGTCGGCAGGGTGCGAAACGGCACCGCAGATGATACCAGCAGTGTAACCAGCGGCGAAGATGACGCCCATCTGCTCAGTCTTGGACATGTCCTCCTTCTTCTTGGGGAGCATGGCATAGATGGCCTCGCAGATCCTCTCGAAGGCCACGAACTGTTACAAACGATGAACAATCGTAAGATTAGATTAAATTTGCGAGTAGAGAGAAAGAAAACGACAGCGATTGTGGGGCAACGACAATCTGACCGGGCAAGAGAGGGGCGCGTACCTTGATGATGGTGTAGGGGATCTGACGAGCCCAGAGGGGACCGAGACCGGCGTAGAGGTTGCCGAAGCCCTCGGCCTTGATGAACTTGGGCAGGCCGTCGATGATGCCGCGAGCGAACGACGGGCTGGTCTGGATGCGAACCTTGATGGCCTCGAAGGGGCAGAGGGCAATGTCGGCGAAGAACTCGGCAGAGGCGGAGGCACCCATGTAGACGAGATCGCGGTACTTGAAGGCGTTCTCGGGGCCAACAGCCTCGGCGAAGTAGTGCTTGAACACCTCATACAGACCAAACTTGAAGAGGCCCTGGAGGGAGTAGCCCCAGAGGGTGGGACCCCAGCCCTTGAGGAGGCCAGACACGCCCGAGCCGAAGCCGATGCTGGTCAGGGAGCCCGAGTAGATGGCACGGAAACCCTGGACGGTGTTCTTGAAGTGCTCAGGGTTGGCCTGAGCGTTGCACTTGACGAGATCGATCGGCGTCACAGCCGTGTGGGTGAGACCGCACGACAGGATACCACCGAGGCCGCACGCCGCGAAGTACTCAAGGCTGTAGAGCTTGATGGGCTGCTGAACAAAAATGAAGAGATTTAAGCATGAAAAAGGGAGATTGAAGGCGAGCGAAAGCATGAAAGGAAGAGAACAACGTAAAGCGTACCTTCTGCTGAGTGGCCATAGCGAAATGGGATGGGAAGCAAGAAGATCGAAAGAGAGAGGATCTACACTGGCACGTGACGCGAACGCGGCCAAGAAAATCGCCACCAGCAAAACAAAGGCAGGGCTCTGGCGGTTGGGCGCCTCAGATCGCCACCTTAGCCGCCATTTCCTGTCATTTATTGTAAAAAACAATGAAAAAATAAATCGAATTACTAAAATAATAGAAAAATAAGAACTTGAAATGATTACATTTTCTTTGCACTGAGCCTGAGTCCAAAGAGGAGTTCCTCACGCGGGCGGGTTGGCGTAGAGGTTGTTCTCTTGGATGTACTGGATGACGCGGTCCGGCATGAAGTACTTGACCGACAGACCACGATTCAGCATTTGTCTGTGCAGTACACAGGGCGCAGAGCAGATGTGAGAAGACGCAGCGCTTGAGGGAGGCCACAACAACAAACAACACAACAACAACGAACCTGATCCTGGTGGAGCTGACGTCGTTGGGAATCCACGTCGGCACAAGGTGAATGTTGTTCTACCGATACAAAAGGCACGCATCAGTCGGCACGGCGAGTTCAGGCTTTTGAAATGGATACCGTGAAATGGAGAGGGTGATGTGCGCGAGGAACGAACCAGGTGCCTGAAGAGGATGTCGCTGGAAACAATCGACTTCATCGCATCGGATCCCTCGCGCTGGATGCACGCCACGCCATACTTGCCGAGGATCACCTCCAACTGGCGGAGTCGAGGGGAAAGCGCAATGAACCTCCCAATCTCAAGCACACCGTTGTCGTGTCGTGTGTGTGTCGTGTGTGTCGTGTGTCAGCTTCGTACATCTTCGTCTGCCCACACGCCCGGCGTGTTGAACGATGCCAGGAGATCGGAGCCGCATAGGAGCATCACCTGGAGGCGGTCCTCCTCGCTTCTGTTCTCGTTGATCTTGCGGTCAAAGTACTGCAGCACCACCTTGACCCGACAAACAAAGACATTCTTCAGAACCGAGAGGGCTCGGGCCAAGCTCTGGCCTGGGCCGCGTGGGTGGTTACCACTGTGCGCTGGAATTCGTCCTGGGCGGCCTCCCAGCCGTCGACGTTGATCCAGTCCGAGTTCTCGACCGCCCGCTTGCACATTTCCAGCCGATGGGTGGCCGACGCAAGGCCCTTGGGTGGTGTTGGTGATGGTGGTGAGCCGTGAGACAAAGGAGCTCGCCAAGGGCCACAATGAAGTTCATTGCGAGTGGTACGCTACCTTCTTCTTGTAGGCGTCGGTGACGGGCGAGAGATAACCGCCCACCACCTCCAGACCCAAGTCGCGAATCTGGAACCAGGTGCGGGCGTCCTCTGCAATGGCACGCGTAGTTGGTTGGTTGGGGGGGGGGTCACGTCTTAGGTTTTCTGAACAAGTCGCAGCCAAGTACTTGCCAGGCACACGGACTTCTACTACGCGCGTTGGAGTGTGCTTTGCGGGCGTGTAGCGTACCAAAAATACGGAGGTGCATGTTGGTGATGGGCGAGAACGAACCGCATGCGAGTAGCACCACCCCTCGCTTTCCTATGGGGGCCGACAATCGATTAACCCTCACAAGTAACACAAATAAAACGAACAATGATAAAACAACAAATCGCAAATGGGGAGGGAGTTGCTCGAACCAGGGCTGGGCGTGCCAAGCTTATCCAGCGAAAAGGGGAAGTCGGCTTGCATCCTTTCGTTGTGTGTTGTGTGTTGGTACTTTGTTGTTTCTCACTTCGGCCAGCAACAGCTCCTTTTTCGCAACGAACAATTTTCCGCTAAACAATCAATATTTCCGTTTATTTTCCTTTCCTCTTTTGGTCGGAGGATTTATCCCAGGACGAGGAATTAATTTCGCGCAGTGTCTCAAAAGGAGCGACGAAGGGCAACCACCAACGACCGCTGAGTTTTGGTTGATCACCAGCGAGCGAAGAGAGAGCAAGCAGAGGAGACTGCCCCGCAGTGAGACCGAACACACGCAGCACGCAGAAAGCCACAGGCCTGCGTCTTCCCTTTTTCTTCTTCTATTACGGTCTAATTCCCTCCATCTAGCGCCATGGTACGCCCTTGGCCCACACTTTCGATTTGTCGCTTGCGAATTTGGGCCGATGCGCCTTTGTCCTTTTAATTCAAACGATTCATCGATACTGCGCCTCCATCTCTCCTCGATTCACCCCCCCCCCGGTTCAACTAAATGGAACGCTTGGCACTTACGATCGTTGTAATAACTCGTCTGCCTGCAGGCGTATACGAGCAAGCATGGCGTCGACGACATGGTGATGTTGACGAGCATCTCCAACGACGCCATCAACGACAACCTCAAGAAGCGCTTCGCCGCCGACCTCATCTACGTACGTTGGAGTTCTCTCTCGCAACTATTTTTTTTTCAGAAAATAAAGGAATAAATGTGATCGATTGATTGTTATTATTTTTTCTATATTTATTGGAACCAATTAATATTTATTCAATTAATATTGCTCCGCGCAGACGTACATCGGTCACGTGCTCATCTCGGTCAACCCCTACAAACAAATCAACAACCTCTACACAGAACGGTACCGCGCTATTTTTTCAATAATAGTTATAAATAAATTAGTACATAAATAATACTTCGTGGCCTTGCGATTGGGCGGACTGTGCAGTACGTTGAAGGACTACCGCGGCAAGTACCGTTATGAGCTGCCCCCGCACGTCTACGCCCTGGCCGACGACATGTACCGCACCATGCTCTCCGAGAGCGAGGACCAATGCGTCATCATTTCGTACGACCACCGCACACGCATTACCGCACACACCGCACGCGCACCATCGCACACGCGGCTGACACGAGTGTCAAATGGCGCGCAGTGGCGAGTCGGGAGCCGGTAAGACCGAGGCGTCGAAGAAGATCATGCAGTACATCGCCGCCGTTTCGGGTGCCACGGGCGACGTGATGCGCGTGAAGGACGTCATCCTCGAGTCCAACCCGCTGCTCGAGGCCTTCGGTAACGCCAAGACCATCAGGAACAACAACTCCTCTCGCTTCGTACGAACTGCTCGCTCCCACACAACCCAACGTTGGTCACCTTACGAACCACGCACTCATCTTTTCGTGTTTTGTGGGCGGTCGACAACAAACAAACAAACCAACCACAACCTGCGTGCGATGCGTACAGGGTAAGTACATGGAGATCCAGTTCGACTTGAAGGGCGACCCCGTGGGCGGCCGTATCTCCAACTACCTGCTCGAGAAGGTTTGTTCGCACGGCACACGACACGACACACAGCACCACGCATGAAACAAAACACGCCTTCTCACTTTTTTGTCTGGCCCGAATGTCCAGTCGCGCGTCGTGTACCAGACGAATGGCGAGAGGAACTTCCACATCTTCTACCAGCTCCTGGCCGGCGCGCCCGCCGACCTGAGGCGTACGTTCCACCATTTTATTTTCTATTTTCTCTTTTTCTTAATGAAGAAATGAATAGACATTGACTCACGTTGACCCCACCCAAACCCGCAGAGGAATTCGGGTTGCAGACCCCGGACTACTATTTCTACCTCAACCAGGGCAAGACCTACACCGTCGACGGCATGGACGACAACCAGGAATTCCAAGACACCTGGGTACGTTATTTTTTTTTTTAAATTGTTATTGTTATTGTTATTGTTTTGTAGCGGCCATTTGCTCACTTTTCTGGTTTCTCCCTTTTCCGCAACATTTGTAGAACGCGATGAAGGTGATCGGATTCACGGCGGAGGAGCAGCACGAGATCTTCCGTCTCGTGACGGCCATCCTCTACCTGGGCAACGTCCAGTTCGTGGACGACGGCAAGGGCGGCTCCACCATCGCCGACAGGCAGGGTATGTATATACCATTATTTATTTATTTATTAGACTACTGTGCAACGCGGCGGCTTACTAACAACAAAACCGACCAATGGGATTGCAGTTGTGGAGATGCTGGCCTATCTCATGAGGACCGAGCCGGTGGCCGTGGAGCAGGCCCTGCTGTACCGCACCATCACCACCGGCGAGCAGGGCCGCGGCCGCTCGTCCGTCTACTCCTGCCCGCAGGACCCCCTCGGCGTACGTCATTGCTCACATTCCTATGCAACCGACCACAGCACACACATCACACACATTCCTGACCCTTGTTGGCCAAATCTGGTGAATGCACCACCCACAGGCCATCTACTCGAGGGACGCCCTGTCGAAGGCCCTCTACTCGCGCATGTTCGACTACATCATCCAGAGAGTCAACGACGCCATGTACATCGACGACCCCGAGGCCCTCACCACCGGTATTCTCGACATCTACGGTTTTGAGATCTTCGGTGTACGTTGCATCCTCGCTGCGTGTCGTGTGTCGTGTCATGTCGTGTTTCGATTCGCTGGTTAATCGTTGCTTGCGCCTCACACACAACCGAAAACAAACAGAAAAACGGATTCGAGCAGCTGTGCATCAACTTCGTGAACGAGAAGCTGCAGCAGATCTTCATCCAGCTCACGCTCAAGGCCGAGCAGGAGGAGTACGGCGCCGAGGGCATCCAGTGGGAGAACATCGACTACTTCAACAACAAGATTTGCTGCGATCTCATCGAGGAGAAGGTACTGCCACAGAATTACGAATACATTCGCCGCTGCACCACATATCTAACCGACCAACACACAACAACAACAACATGTAGCGTCCTCCGGGTCTGATGACCATCCTCGACGACGTGTGCAACTTCCCCAAGGGCACTGACGACAAGTTCCGGTACGTCTTTTTTTTTAAGAGTTGTATTGTGTGGCCGTTGTTGATTGTTGCTGCCATGTCACACAGCGAGAAGCTCCTGGGCGCCTTCCCGACCCACGCCCACTTGGCGGCCACGTCCCAGCCTGACGAGTTCGTCATCAAGCACTACGCCGGCGACGTGCGTCTAACCTCAAAAAATATCATTTTATCAACCATTGATTGAACACTTCTGACCGTGCTCGCTGCGATTCCACAGGTGGTCTACAACGTCGACGGCTTCTGCGACAAGAACAAGGATCTGCTCTTCAAGGATCTCATCGGTCTCGCCGAGTGCACCTCTTCCACCTTCTTCGCCGTACGTGTCGCCTTCCTTTTTTATGTATATTTTTATTTCCCAATCAAAAGATATGAATATAGTTCTTAATTTCTTTTCTAATTTCATTCCCTTTTCTTTTTGTAGGGTCTCTTCCCCGAGGCCAAGGAGGTCGCCACTTCCAAGAAGAAGCCCACCACCGCCGGCTTCAAGATCAAGGAGTCGATCAACATTCTGGTGGCCACCCTGTCCAAGTGCACCCCGCACTACATCCGTTGCATCAAGCCCAACGAAAAGAAGGCGGCCAACGACTTCAACAACTCGCTGGTGCTCCATCAAGTCAAGTACCTGGGTCTGCTCGAGAACGTGCGCATCCGTCGCGCCGGTTACGCCTACCGTCAGGTCTACGACAAGTTCTTCTACCGCTACCGCGTCGTGTGCCCCAAGACCTGGTCCGGCTGGAACGGCGACATGGTCTCCGGTACGCCTCGCGCATTCCTTGACATTCCACACATACCGTGTGTTGCATTCCTCTGCTTACCACCGCACACGCACACGCACACGCACATGCAGGCGCTGAGGCGATCCTGAACCACGTGGGCATGTCCCTGGGCAAGGAGTACCAGAAGGGTAAGACCAAGATCTTCATCCGCCAGCCCGAGAGCGTGTTCTCGCTCGAGGAGCTGCGCGACCGCACCGTGTTCTCCTACGCCAACAAGATCCAGAGATTCCTCCGCAAGACAGCCATGAGGAAGTACGCGCGCACTCTCACACATTCCTGTCGCATTCCTCAGCTTCCTGAGATGCCATGCGCATGTATTTATTTATTAATTTATATTGTAACTCGTGTAGGTACTACTACGAGGTCAAGAAGGGCGGCAATGACGCGCTTGTCAACAAGAAGGAGCGTCGTCGCCTGTCGCTCGAGCGTCCGTTCAAGACCGACTACATCAACTACCGCCAGAACTTCAAGCTCAAGGACTGCATCGGCGACAAGGGTACACCTCCTTTCCCATTTTTCTCCTTAAGTCGATCCACAATTCAGGTCGTTGCACAACACTTGTTGCAACCAACCAATTATCATGTATCGCGCTGATTCATTGGTGGATTGAATGTGAATGAAATGATTGATGGATGGATTGATTGGTGATTGGTGGTCGTGCGCAGGTACGGAGAAGGTGCTGTTCGCGGACCTGTGCAACAACCTGGACAAGAGCTTCTGGGGCTCGAAGGTGGAGCGGCGCATCATGGTGCTCACCTCCAACGCCATGTTCCTGGTGGCCATCGACCCCAACAAGGACAAGATCGAGAAGAAGGTCAAGCCCTTCCTCTACGTCCTCAAGCGCCGCATCGACTTCAACAAGATCGGCTCCATCACCCTCAGTACGCTTCGTCGTGTGTTGCTGTGTGTGTGTGTGTGTGTGTGTGTGTGTGTGTGGTGTGTGTGTGTGTGCGTGTGTGTGCGTGTGTGTCGTGTGCTGACGCGTGTGTCTTTTCTGCTTTCCAACGCGCAGGCCCGCTGCAGGACAACTTCATGCTGATCAGCGTGAACGGGGAGCACAGCAACCTGCTCGAGTGCCGCAGGAAGACCGAGCTCATCGGCGTCCTCCTCAAGCACAACCCGTCCGTCCGCATCCAGTTCGCCGACACGTTCAACGTGACGCTCAAGGGCGGCAAGACGTGCGTGGTCAAGTTCATCCGCGACCCGCAGGGCGGCGACGGCAAGGTCAAGGGCACCAAGGTCTCCGTCGCGCCCGGCCTTCCCCCCTCCTCCGGTACTCCCCCTCAAAACCTTTCTTTTTTTTAATTTTTTCATTTCTAAAACAAAACTAAAAACTAAAACAATTTCAACTTCAATTTCTGTTTGAAACAGCGCCCAACATCCAGGCGCCGCAGGAGACGTCGGGCGGCGCGTCGTTCACGGTGGCCGAGCAGTCCTACAAGGACCAGATCCTCGGCGCCAAGGGAGGCGGCGGCGGCGGCGGAAGGGGCAGAGGCGGACCCTCGCCCAGCGGCGCCGTTTCGCCCCGGCCCTCGCCCGGCGGTGGCGGCGGCGGCCCGTCCCCGTTCGGCGGCCGTCCCTCGCCTTCGGGTCCCCCCGCCGCCGCGCCCGCGCCTGGTACGCCCCACCACTCGTGAGATCAGCCTAAGGTGGTTGCTGACGTCATCACATCACACCACAGGACCCGAGCAGGCGCGTGCGCTGTATGACTTTGCGGCGGAGAACCCGGACGAGCTGACCTTCAACGAGGGCGCCGTGGTGACGGTGATCAACAAGAGCAACCCGGACTGGTGGGAGGGCGAACTCAACGGCCAGCGCGGCGTCTTCCCCGCGTCCTACGTCGAACTCATCCCGCGCGCCGCTGCGCCCGCGCCCGGCCCCTCCGGCGGCCCTCGCCCCGCTCCCCCCCGGAGGTAAGTGTGTGCCGCACGTGTCGCGTCGCGTCGTGTCATGTCGTGTGTGCGGCGGTGTTGTATTGACGTGTGTGTGCGTGTGCGTGTGCGGTTCCCAACAGCTGGAAGGGCGGCGCCGATGGGCGGACCCGGTCCGATGAGGGGCCGAGGCGGACCGGCGCCAGGCGGTCCCGGCAGGGGCGGTGCGCCCCCGCCCGGCGCCGGCAGGGCCGGTCCCCCCGGCG
>NW_004457702.1:488000-513565 GCF_000313135.1 Acanthamoeba castellanii str. Neff | reverse complement strand
AGGCGGAGGTAACCCCCCCACTGACCGCCTCCTTTAGTCTGACCATAACTCACATTCTCTCTATTTTATTATTCTCTTATTTTGCAGCTCCGCCGCCTGGTGGTATGAGGGGTCGTGGTGGTCCTGGTCCGGCGCCGCCGGGCGGCATGGCGAGAGGAGGCATGATGCCCCCTCGCGGCAGGGCGGGTCCTCCTCCCCCCGGCATGTAAGTAGGCCGGACCAATGCAGCATTGTTACGTCATGGTAAGTACGACGCACAGCTGCGTTCAACCCCCCCCCCCGCGCCTCTGTACTTCACATCTGAAACAAAAAAACCAACACTATTCCACAAGCCCCCGCGCACACTACTTCTAGTAGAAAATACACTTTTGATTCCACTTGGGGGAGCAGGCTAGAATGAGGGCACAAAAGGGTTGGTTGCTCTACTCGGCAGACTCGAAGCCCACTCGCTTCCGGCTGTCTGGGGTGGTAGGCACTGGACAACACACACGCCACGAACCCAACACCACCACACGCATCATTCACGCACACGCGCATGCGCACGCACGGCACACATCATCAGCCACAAGAATATAAAGACAAAAGGCGCGGGGCGGGAACGTACGTTCGGAGGAGTTGGAGGAGGAGGAGGTGATGTATTGAGAGGTGGGCTTGATGCCGTCTAGAAGGGACTCGCACGCGATGAATTCGAGCTGCGCCGGCAGCGGATTAAGCACCAGCGCCTTGCCATCGACGGGCCTACACAAGACAAGATCACACACGACGCACACAGCGCACACAGCACACACGCACACACACCACACACACCGACACAGCGCACACGAAACGTGTGAGTAGGCATTGATTGCGGCACGGGCAGAGGAGTGAGGAAGTACCTGGTCTTGAAGAGGCGGCCCTTGAACCGGAAGAAGTGCTTGTCGTCGTGGCAGAAGGGCTTGACCTTCTTCGAGTCGGCCTTCTGTTTCACGCTCTCGATGATGCCCTGCACGTGATTCATTCATGTGCGATGAGCATCGTCGTCGGTGTGTGTGTGTGTGTGTGTGTGTGTGTGTGTGTGTGTGTGCTACCTGTTCGAGGAGGGCCTCGCTCACGGCGATGGCGTTGCCGACCGACTCCACGCGGAGCTTCTTGACGAGGTGCGGGAAGTTAAGGAGCATCCAATCGACGGCCTCCGTGCCCGAGAAGCAGCCCTCGCCTGCGCGCCCGTTGTGCCGGCACACACCGGACGTTGAGAGGTGACCACGACACGACACGACACGCACGACACGACACGACACGACACGCAGTGGTACATTTGTTCTTCTTGGAGCTGGCGCCCTTCTTGAGGTGGAGGCACTCCTTGCCCAGGCCGCGTCGCATGCAACGCGCGTAGTGGATGAGCACCGGATCCTGCACGCGCGCGAGGCACACAGTGTTAAGATCACGCGCATGTGCGTCCACGGTGTGGTCGACGAACCTTGATGTTGTAGCATACAATCGACGTCTCGATGAACACGCCCAGCGAGGCGTGGAAGAGGAAGCCCTGCTGCAGCAGGGACGACGCGTAGAGAAACGCCGTGTCCTTGTCGCACTCCAGCCACTCCTGCAGCTTGTTCTGGATCTCTTCGCCTGCATTTACATTGATTATAAAAATAAAAATATATATTAAATGTTATATATTATACGGATAGTAACGATCACCAAGAAAAGAAATAAATATAATAATATCATATTATAAATAAATAAATAAATAATAATATAAGGCCGCAGACCTGTGAAGGCGTTGGTGCGCTCCAGGGCGGGAAGGGTCTGTTGCGTCTTCTTGACCAGGTCGAAGAAGGCGTTGGCCAACCTGCGCCCATCCGCACGAACGCACGAATGCGAGGGTCAGGCGAGCCACGACTGTATGCAGCGAAGAACGAAGAAGAACGAAGGAAAGAAAGTGGGGAAAGAGCGAAGAAGAACGAAAGCGAACCGGAGCAGGAGGATGTCGGCGCTCTCGCGGTAGCGGGAGATGTCGAGGGTGCCGGCGCGGGGCGACCACGGCGAGTGCGACGCGGCCGATGGCGACGGCGGCACGCCCCGCGGAGATGCCACTAAACACCACCACCCAGGGCCACAAAAGAGCGAAAGCGAAGAAGCGGTCGGAGTCAAAATGGGATGAGTCGGAGTTGGGCGGCGGAGAAAGGGCGCACCGGAGGCGGCCGTGGCGGGCAGCTTGCCCTTGAGCGAGAGGTCCTCCTTAGTGGGCGTGCTGCTGCCGCTGTTTGACGACACTGCCTTCTTCTCGCCGTCTTCGCTCTTTCGCGGCGTCATCGGCGATTCGTTCTTGCGCGGCGTAGTGGGCGTCGTCGCTTTCTCTGCACCAACCAACCAAATTAAGATAAATATCAACCAATATATGGATATATAAATGTTCTACAACAATATATTGGGCCAATTTGGCAAATGAAAGCTCACCACAAAGAAGGGAAAAAATAAAAGAGAGAAGGGTTGAATCGTTGCAGGGGGGGGGCGAAAAAAAGAATGAAGAGAGACAAGATGGCGGGTCGTGTACCGTCAGCATCGGCCTCGCTGCGAGGCTGGCCTCGATACCCGCCCATGACGAACCTCGAGCCCCTGCTCTCCAATCCACCTGTGTCTCCCATCCTGGAGCCCCCGAAAAAACAACCGGCGGTGAGGGGCGAGGGGCAGAGAGAGACGCAAACAAACCGCGAGCTGTACTCGCATTTGCTCGATCTCGGAACCGAACCCTGCACGTACCTCCTTGCTCTTGATTGTGCTGGGTCTTGTTTTACCGCCGGCGAAGGGAGCTCGCAAGTGAAGTGATGGTAAATCCGGAAAATGAATTAGAGTTCCCTTATGAGAAAGACCTGTAACTCCGATAGTGGCAGCGACAAAAAAGGTGGTTCAGTAAAAAGGACAAAAAAAGACTGACCGTCTGGGAATAAAAGGAGAAGCTACAGGCCTGCTGGGGGTCGAACCCAGAATCTCCTGATTCGTAGTCAGACGCCTTTCCATTGGGCCACAGGCCTTGCTTGTTTTGTCACCCATCTTTTGTCATCTGCTTGGCTCTGGTGCCAATCACTTTCCACAATCATCCTCATTGAGAACCATGCCTTTGCTAGCACAGATGACAACATGAAGGTGTATGTCTCCTGCTTGTGCTTCAACGGCTAGTCCAGAAATGCCGGTAAAATGCAGGTTTGCTGTACCCAAGGAAAGGTGATGGAAGTTCTTGAGGAGGCGGGAGATTGCACCAATCCCAATTGACCGCCATCTTAAAGTTACCCAAATTGACTACAAAAACGGGCTTTGTGGCCCGGTATTATTCTTTCCCCTCCGGTCATGTACTCCAGGTGCCCATTCATCCCTCCTCCAAGTATTTGACGGTGGATCTATCTTTTTTTGTTATTTCATTTCACCGCAATTCCGCTTGACATCTACAAGCATTGCTTAATTTAAATTGAAATTGAATCAAGGTTGCTGATCATAAGCGTGCCGGTCAATGCAGCGCTTCCAATTTATGTAAATTCACTTTGTTTTATCAAATTGAATTTAAGGTGATGAGATAAGTAGATGCCGGTCAACCTTAACTTGCCTTTTTTTTTGTGTCGCCTACAGGCTGCTTTTCATCGCGCTGGCGCTCGCGCTCTGCGCCGTGCTCGCCTCCGGTGAGCTGGCCAAGCTCAAGGTCCACAAGAACAACCACCGCGCCCAGCAGGAGCGCGTGCTCAACCGCCTCGAGGAGGTCCTCAAGACCAACCCCAAGGCCCTGGCCTACCACTACACCCAGCGCAAGGCCGAGGTAACCCCACTCCCTCTATGTCCGCGTAATCTCTTTTTTGTCGACTGTGTGCGGTCGTGTGCGTGTGCGCAATTTTTGTGGGAGTTGGTGGTGAGCGTGCTGACCTCCTGCGCGTGCGTGTTCGTTTGGACCCAACCAACCAACCAACAGCTCAAGAAGGTCGAGGCCATGAAGAAGGAGGTCTTCGGCGGCGGCAAGGGCGTCGAGCCCATCTCCAACTTCCTGGACGCCCAGTACTACGGCGAGATCGTACGCAGTCCTACATTTTTTATTTTATTTTATTATTTTTGACTGAAAAGGAAAGACACTCACGGGTTTTATATTTACTTATTTACTTATTTACTTATTTCTATGTATTTCTATTCTTGTGCTACATACAGTCCATCGGAAACCCGCCCCAGTACTTCAACGTCGTGCTCGACACCGGCTCGTCCAACCTGTGGGTCCCCTCGATCCAGTGCCCCTGGTACGAGATCGCCTGCGGTATGTACCCTCTCTCTCTCTCTCTCCATCATTCTTTGCATTCTCTCTTTTATCGCACCATGCGCGAAGAATTCCTAGCATGCCTTTGGCTCACACGTGTGGTTGTGGTCGACACAAACAAACAAACAACCAAAACGTGTAGATCTGCACCACAAGTACGATCACAGCAAGTCGTCGACCTACAAGGCCAACGGCACCAACTTCCAGATCCAGTACGGTTCGGGCGCCATGTCCGGCTTCCTGTCGGCGGACAACGTCGTGATCGCCGGCCTCACCGCCAAGGGCCAGCTCTTCGCCGAGGCCGTCGCCGAGCCCGGTCTTGCCTTCGTCGCTGCTCAGGTTCGCTCGCCTCCGCCACTCCATGCGTGCCTGTGCGTGCGCGTGCGTGTGCGATTGCGTGTGTGCGGTTGCTCACGACACGACACGACACACAGTTCGACGGTATCCTTGGTCTCGGCTTCGACACCATCTCCGTTGACGGCGTGCCGCCTGTGTGGTACACGCTCTTGGCCCAGAGCCAGGTGGCCGAGCCCGTGTTCGCCTTCTGGCTCAACCGCGACCCGTCGGGCATCTCCGGCGGCGAGCTCGTGCTGGGTGGCGTCGACGAGAGCCACTACACCGGCGACTTCACCTACACCCCGATCACCAAGGAGGGCTACTGGCAGTTCCTGGCCCACGACTTCCTCATCAACGGCAAGTCCATGGGCTTCTGCCCGGCTGGCGGCTGCAAGGCCATCGCCGACACCGGCACTTCGGTATGCACTTTTTTTTTCTCCCTCTGCCAACCGCACACGCACACGCACACGCACACGCACACGCACACGCACACAATCGCACGCGCGCGCAATACTGATGGGTTTTTTGATTGGCAACAGCTCCTTGCTGGTCCGTCGAAGATCGTGGCCCAGATCAACAAGATGATCAACGCCACCGGCATCCTCGAGTCCGAGTGCGACATGCTGGTGAACCAGTACGCCGGCCAGATCATCCAGTACATCCTCCAGGGCCTCCAGCCCGACCAGGTCTGCTCTGCCGTCAGTACGTCACCCAAGCCCCTTTTCTTTTCATTTTCCTTTTCTCGTTCTTTTCATTTTCCTTGGGTTGCTGACGTGGCGCTACACGCGTCTAGACCTGTGCCCCGGTGGCTCGTGCCAGCTCTGCAAGGTGCTGGTCTCCACCATCGACGCCATCCTCGGCACCGATCCCTCGCAGCAGGAGATCGTCGCCCTCCTTAAGTACATCTGCACCGTACGTACTCCCTTTTCTTTTTTAAAAGAAAATGATTTTCCTTTCTTTTCCATTTTTCGCCAAATTTTTACCCTCGAGACTGGCAATGCTTACCGCGTGATCGATCGCCACCGCCGCCATCAATAGTACCTGCCGTCGCCCCAGGGCGAGGCCACCGTGGACTGCAAGACCCTGCCCTCGCTCCCCACCTTCGACGTGGTCATCCCCACCGCCAACGGTCCCAAGACCTTCACCCTCAAGCCCGAGGACTACATCCTCAAGGTACCGCCCGGGCTCACCGACCATTCCTGTTCTGCGACGATACTCACGATCCTGTTCGTGTTGCGTTGGTGTGTGCGTGGCGTGTGTGCGTGCGTGCGTGTGTGTGGCGCTCGTGTAGCAAAGCATGGGTCCCGAGGAAACGTGCATCAGCGGCTTCATCGGCCTCGACATCCCGGCCCCCTATGGTCCCCTCTGGATCATGGGCGACGTGTTCCTGGGTCCCTACTACACCAAGTTCGACTTTGGCAACAAGCAGCTCGGCTTTGCTGTCGCCAAGTAAATGGCTCGCTGTGGTCACACCAAGCAACACAAACAAAGAAACCTTACCACCACCCCGCGCAGAGAGCTAGCGCATTACCAGCAGCTCCTTGACCCACCACTTGGCAGGAGCAGCTTTCTGTCGACAGCAGTGGGAGGTTTTTGTGGTATCTTTGTTATTTTTAACAATTTGTTGTTTTGTTTTTGCTAATTGTGGTGGGTAATGAATGACAGTTGAATTTTTGGATATTTACAGATGATTTTATGACCATTTTTGCAGATGACAGATGATTTTGTAGCCATTTTGCAGATGATGATATGACCATTTTTGCAGACAACAGATGATTTTGTGGCCATTTTGCAGATGACAGATGATATTTTAGCCAATTTGCAGATGATTTTACACCCATGTTGGCAGATGACAGATGATTTTTATACCCATTCAAATCAAATCCTTATCCATCCTTAATTGTGGATAAAAAACCAAATAAAACCAATCCAGCCTTGTCACAGGGTGCTGATGTTGTTCTGCCAGTTGACCCTCCTTGGCAGCACCTACTTGCAGGTAATTATATTTGTCAGCTTAGTTTTACAATGGCTGATCTTTTAACCAATCTGCTGTGGTGTTGTCAGTAACATTTATGGTTCTCAGGTTTCTCTGGCAGTGGAAAAGCCCTTTTGACATCTGGGCTTTCTTGTGATTGGATGAACTTATGCTTCAAACCCACTGTGTGCAGCACCCCAGGGTGGGTGTAAGCAGGACAGCCACCAGACAACCACATCCCAGGCTTATTTGTAAGGACATCCAGCAGATTGATTCACTGAGAAATTCAAGCTGGTTGACATATTTTATTTAAAGAGTATGTACTTTGAGGGTGGATTCTAGTCTTTCATGGTGAAGTGTCCTTGTCAACAAGACGCCATGAGAGGCCCTATCTTGGATGTCCTTCAAAGAATTTGAGATTCTCAGATAGGAGGAGATCGTTTTCAATCCGCCCTCTTAGCTCAGCTGGTAGAGCGCACGACTGAAGATCGTGAGGTCGCTGGTTCAAACCCGGCAGAGGGCAATCTGACCAACTTCCTTTTTTAACCACCATCACCGACCATGGTCCTCCGCGGCGTCATCATTTGCCAAGAATGGCGGGCACCAGCTCACTATCGTTGGTATCGTACTTGGCCACCGTGGTGGCCCACGCCTGGCGCTCGCTCGTGCTCCTTCCGCCGAAGCACCGCGCCACCTGGTCGGCCGACACCAGCTCCGCCAGCGCCCGCAACGCCCTTGCCACCCTCGCCCTTCGCGCATCGCCCTCGCCGTCAACGCTATCATCGACCCAGTGGAGGCACCGGACGTAGAGCAGGAGGATCCGGCTGGCCGAAATTCTGACCTCTGGGGCTTCGTCGTCGTCGTCGTCGCTTTTGTTCTGAGACTCCACACGCCGCCTCTTCTTGGGCCTGTCGTGATCGTCATCATCGTCGTCGTCGCCATGATAATTTGTGGTGTCGCTGAGCAGCTTGCGCTCGACAGCGAACTCGAGGATGAGATTGGTCAGCCCCTCGATGACCGCCGCCTTGCGCTCCTCCAGGCTCTCGCTGCGCGCGTCGTCGTAAAACAGCACTTCATCGCCCTCGTCCATGTCTTCGTCTTCGTCTTCGCTTTCGCTGTCGCTTTCGTTTTCGTTGTTGCCTCGGTCGAGGAGTCCAGGTGGCAGGGCGACGAGCTTGGCCAGGACCACGTCCGGCACGACATGGGCGTAGTGCCGACCGAACTGGAACGCCATGATCGCCGCGTCGTGCCGCTGGCGCCGGGTCCACAACGCCGACTCGTGCCAGAACGGGGCGACCCATTGCAGCTCCAGGCCACGCACGTTCCCGGCCAACCGACCTATTGATCGATCCACCACACAGATTAGAATAGAGCCTTGCACGCGGGGGGGGGGTTGGAATGTCTGTCACGCATGCATACCAATGGCGGCGAGGAGCCCTGCGGACTTCCACTGGCAAACGGGCGTGGCTGCCGTGGCTTGGCGGAGGGCCTCCTCGACAGCCGGCAGGTGCGGCTTGTGCGCGGCCACGCTGCCCAGCAATGCACCGCACCCGCCCTGCTCACGCACGTTTTTGTACTATTGAGGCGTCACGACACGAGGCACACGGGGGCGAAGGAAGAAGCGTCAGTGCGCGATGCTTGTGGCCTACGAAAGAAGCGCGAATTCTGTGGTTTGGTCGAAGGAATGTGGGGTACGTACGTTGATGGTGGCGAGCGCGAAGGAGACGAGGAGCGACTCGGGGATGTAGCGCGAGGGGTCCAGCCCCCGGACGAACAGCTCGGCGCACAGGAACAGGCCCTCGTTGAGGGCCGGACCCTCCCTGCGGCTTTGCATCTCGCCGATGTCCAACCCATCAGTTGTGCGTTGCTGCTGCTGGTGTGGGGAAAGCGCAGCGAGTGCGTGGTCGATGAGCTGCCGAAGCCGCCCGGCCACCCGCTCCACCAACGGTTCGAATTCGCGCCCGACTGCGCGACCACCACGCGACGAGGGTGGCGGTCTCAGTGAGTGCGCACTTGCCCCCCCCCCATTTGGGCGAAGCGCTGCACAGCCCCGGGGGCTGAGGCCATCGGTACGTACGTGTGTCAAGGCAGGTCCGGACGTGGGACAGCAGCGCGGCGACACGACGCAGGTCGTCCAGGTCCCAGCGGTCCAGGGCGGCGACGACCAGCAACGCCAGCCGACGTTCCTCCTCTGCCGAGTTCGAAATTGTACGAATTAGGATCAGGCTTGTCGTATATTCCTCTTCATATTCAGAATATATATATAAATATATATTAAATCACACACCAATCAGCACAGGCGTACCTATGTTGCCCGGCGAGAAGCACATGCACGCGGACACAAGATCCAGACCCACAGTGTCTCGCAAGGCCTGCGAACAGGAACCGCACATATATACAAATATGTGAGAATGTATATAAATATGTGAGTGTCATATATGTGTGGTTGTGTGTTGGTGGGTGTGGACTGATCCGTACTGGTAGCTTGTCCCAGACCTCCACGCATCGTTTCATCAACTGAGGCAGCACGTCCGGCCGCTCCGGCCCGACCCACTCCTCCACAAGCGCATGAAGCGCGCGCAGCGCGGCCTTGCACACACCAGCGTCGTCGTCCAGCATCAGCGCCATGAGCGGCTCCAGAACCGATTGGGCGTCAATGCCATCCGGCTCACCGGACCCTTCATGGGCCTCGGCGAGGCGCTGAGCAGCCCAGCAGCCGGTCTCGCGTATCCTCGCCTGCAAACAAAAAAAAACAATAATGAATAATGGTTATAACAATAATTATGAATAAATAAATAAATATTAAATAATCGTGCGAAGGGCGTTGGGCGCACATGAGGGTCGCGCAGGGCAGCGGGCAGGAGCTGCTGCACGTCGTCGCCGAGGCATACATTCAGTTGAGCGGCGAGGGGGAAGAGGAAGCCCAGCAGGTAGATGGCGCTCTCACTGTTGGGTCGGTCGGATAAGAATTCTTTGTGTCGTAGTATGTGTCGTGTCTTGTGGTCGTGGTCGTGGTCGCGTCGTACCGCAGTTGCCACGTGTTGTGTGGCTGCCACCGTTGTGTCACTATTTGCTTCACTTGGCCGATCACCCCGCCACGATTTTCGGCAAGACGCTCAATGCACGTCGCAGATGCGTCCCGCGCG
Source organism: Acanthamoeba castellanii str. Neff (assembly GCF_000313135.1). Taxonomy (NCBI): domain Eukaryota; phylum Discosea; order Longamoebia; family Acanthamoebidae; genus Acanthamoeba; species Acanthamoeba castellanii. The sequence goes on along the minus strand of NW_004457702.1, from coordinate 503,838 downwards.
TCCTGGAGGTCTTGGTCCTCGTGTTGGCTCGCGCTTTTTAGAGGCTTCTGCCCTACATGTCGACCACACACACACACACACACACAAACACACACAAACACACACACACACCACGCGCACACGCACACAACGCCCACATCACGCGCAACAGGCACCAAACAACCATCAGATCTTGCTTGCGAGCGGAACCAGGCGCGCTCTTGTAGAACGCACCTACGGTCTTACTGTAGCGGGCGAGCGCGAGCGCGATGCGTTCCTGCAGCTCCTGTGGCAGCAGAGCCAACATTGTTGGCGAGGGAACGGAGGAGTGGTGGATGCTGGTCGCGATGTGATCGACCGCGAGGCCCAGAAGGCTCTTGACTTCGGCTCTCCTCATGGTGAGCTGGTTCACCAGCAGCTCCACCAGCCTGCCCGACCACGGTGAAATATTATTAAACTATTGTTAATGATTTTAATGATAGTTTTGTTAATGGTTTTGAAAATGATTGATTTGATTGAACAGCGTACCGTGGGAGGTTTGCAGAGATGAGCGAGTCCAGCTGGGCGGTCTCGCTCGCCTCGGTCAAGAGTTCCCTCGCCATGGTCGCCACATCCGAGTCCTCATCCTACATGAAGCGTGGCGCAGGGCGGGATTGTTCACAGTGTTGCTCATGCCGACGACTCCAACGTTGGCGTAGTAGTAGTTGGAGTGCATACCTGGAGTCCCATCAGGATCAAGTTCATGGCCGCCGTGTCGGCGCCTTCGCCCAGGTTGAAAGCCTCGGTCAAATCGACCAGGGTGCGGTAGATCTGGTGGCGCAGCTTGGGCGACGCCTCGTGCTCGAATCGTGCCATCAGAGCCTGCACCCCCCCGCACCACCCACATGTCAAAATGGCCATTGTCCAGTTCGTGGCCACTCAAAATGAAGTCCAACTCCTTTGTGGGAGGGCTAGGCCACCTCGTTGATGGGTCCCTGCATGGCCCGGTCATAGCAGCCCTCACTATAGCACCTGACGATCGCCCGGCTCCGCATTCCTTCGTCCCCGTGGCGGAGCAGCGAAAGAAGCAGCTGATATGGGCCATTGCGCGCAACATGACACGGAACGTGAGTTATTTGGCGTGCATGGGGCTGGGAGGCGAACCTTCAGGCGTGTTGCCGAGAGCTCCAGCCCCAAGCCACGCGCCAGATCCTGAGCCCGCATCAGCACCTGAAACCCAGCTGCACACAGTATTGGGCGCATTAGTGTGTGTGTGTGCGGTGGTGTGTGTGCGGTGGTGCGACAGTAAACAATTCACTCTGCACACAGCCTCACACAAGCGCGCCTACAAGAAGGTTTTCTCTATCTCTACCTGACACTACATCCTGGTCGTGGTGGTCAAGCACTCGGTGCTCCAATTCCTCCCAGAAGGTGGAGGAGTTGTCCAGGCCCACAAAGTCGTCGCGTGCCAAATGGGAGATGAGCACAGCACTGGCGGTCAGCAGCAGCACTGCCACCCGTACGCTCGTGCGCCTCCTCGCGGGCGAGGCAGTGGCGGCGGCGTTGTTGAGGCGGCGACACGCGGCAAGAGCCCTGGGCCACACGCGCTGGAAAAAGGCGAGTAGCGTCTCCTTCGCCGTGGAGCTCAGCAAAGCTCGATCGAGGAGGTGATGACGCCACACCACGACCAGCACCTCGGCAGCCTTGACGAAAGCCCTTTCCGCCTCTGCATCTTCCTTGGCACGATCGTTTGTGGTGTAACTTGGGTGGCGGTCCAGGAAGGCGAGGCCAGCGTGCGGACCATCTTCAATGAAGGTCCACCGGAACAGCTCCTCCAGCTCCACAGATGCCTCTTCTTCAACCGCAGCAGCTGCAGATTTGTTGATTTTCGATTTCTTCTTCTTTACTCGCTGCCAGTATCGTTCGCGGATCTCACGCAATGTTGCCGGCTCCCTTCCGCCCTCACAGCAGGCTTGCACCACCAGCCGCTTGACGTGCTCCTGCCGCGCTGGCGCCAGCGCGTGGTCCATACTTTTGGTGTGTTAAAAAGAAATATAAATTATATTACGTAAATTATGAATTAAGAGGGCTGGGCCACGTGGATGGGCCACGAGGCTGGGCCACGTGGATGGGCCCCTTGCCAACACCCAGAAACAACTCTGTGTTGCTGCGCAGTAAGAGAAACAACTCACTGCGAAGTAAATTAATGGGAAAGCTAATGCTGACCGTCTGGGAAAAAAAAGAGAAGCTTCAGGCCTGCTGGGGGTCGAACCCAGAATCTCCTGATTCGTAGTCAGACGCCTTTCCATTGGGCCACAGGCCTTGCTTGTTTCGTAATTCTTTCAGCAGCTCGTTTGAGGTGGTTTGGCGCAACCCCTGAAGATTGCCTGCTGCTGAGGGTTGCTTGAGTCCTTACCTTTGCTCCTACTGCACCAACAAGGAGCAAAAAGAGAAATGTACAAGGTGGGGAGAACTCAATCTTGCAGGTGTGTGGGACACTCCAGCCGCTTGTGCTTATCCCACCACGCTCTGGTTGAAGGGGAGGGAATAAACGTGAGCAGAGCAGCTGGGGAGCAGGTGGGCAGGGTAGATTGCACATACTGGATGCAGCACTCGTGAAAGATGCACAGACACTGCAGGTACGAGACCTTGGCCCCTGCAGTTGACAGCAAAACAGAAAGGGTGAGATGGAAGCATTCTTGCTTGAGTGCGCGACCGGAGGTGATTGGTACCGACGGTCAAGTTCTCAAAGCAAATGGGGCATTCCGCTTTGTCCTCGGGCAACTCGGCCGAGAGCACCCGTGTGCTTGCGAACTCGGCGCTCGTTTGCTATCGGGGTGGTTTGCAAAGTCAGCAACGGTTGTGGTTTGCGGAGAGGGGAGGGGTGATGGAGCGAGACACGAAATCGGCGGCGGTCGTACCGTGGGGGTGCTGGCCAGCAAAGTGGAAAGCGGCTGGGTGGCGAAGACATTGGCCACGCTCCCTGAAGCCTCCATGGCCGACGGGTCGTGGTGGTGCGCAGTGGTGCCGAAAGAAGTTAGCCTCGCCGCCTGGGGCAGTCGAATCGTCAGCGGCGAAGGTGATGACGCCGAAGCTGATCCGAGGACCGCGGCGCCCACGACCACGGGCGTGGGCTGGTGGCGGCCGTCTGGCGCGGGCGGCTTCCATGAGTGTACTCCCCGACCTCGCGCCCGTCGCTGCTTACTCTGCTTGGCCGCGTACCGCGGGTCATGGTTGACGTTGAGGTGCTCCAAGAGGTCCTCCTCCACCACGCCCACCAAACCCTGGACCCACATACCCAGGGAAAGAAAGCGGCCAAGTCATCAACACCGAGTTGGCTCCAAGGCGGTTGCGATATATCGAGGAAGGAGCCGAACCGTAATCGAAACACAGATGGGGCACTCGAGCGCCTGACCGTCGCCGGCGTGGTGGTTCCTGCGGGCGAGAGGTCACGTCGACGTCATTAACACACGAGTGGTGGGTGGTGGGTGGAGCTACGGCAGAGCGGTACCTGGCGTGTTTGCCCAGCTTGTCAAAGGCCATTACCCGGCCGCAGCCGTACGGGCACGAGCAGGTCTTACCCAGTACACGGACGTACGGCACAGGCACTGCTGCCGCTAGGGGAGTGGCCGTGGTGACTCTGCCTGCGCCTCTCGCATCTGGCATCGGATCGAAACCGAGCGCGGAGGCCGACACGGCAGCTGTAGTGGTAGGAGCGATGAGGTGAGGCGGGGGATGAGCCGCAGGCGGCGCAGCAGAAGCAGCAGTTCGGTCGGCGTTGTGGGCGTCGCGCTCCTGGATGAGCATGGAGCGGGTGAGGCATTCGTCGATGTGCTGGTTGATACGCGCGGAGTCTTGCGTCTCCAGGCGGTGGCTGCAGATGGGGCACACCGCCGAATCCAACAGCGATCCCTCTCCAGACAAGCTGGTCGCGGTTGTATTTTTGGCTGAGACGCGAAAATGAAAGGGAAAAGAGTGAAATAAAATACAGTCAGGCCTTGAAATAATTCGTCGAAAAGCGAAAGATGTGCAAGATGGGGTGTACCATCTTCTGTTCCTCGAGTCTCGGCGGAGCGACGGGCATTGGGCCTTGTTGTACTGGTAGGCGTGGTTGTTGGTGCCGTCGCTCGCGGCTCGTCTTCCCGGATGCGCAGGTTTTGTGGCGCAGTAGAGGTGGTTTGGGCTGGCGTGAGCAGGGTCGTAGTATTGATGGCCACGTTGATGGTTGTCTTGTCCTTACGCGAAGAGGACGTACGAGCTCGCTTGGTGCCTTTTCTTGCCGCACGAAGCGGCACGAGTCGCTCTTCCTCCTCTTCTCCAACCTCCAATCGTTTCTCCTTCTCACCTTCCTCATCCTCTTCTTCCACGTTTATCACTATATGATTGATCTTCGAAGGGGTTGGAGCGGAAGAGGCCAGGCCCTTCCTCTTTCTCGATGATGTGGTACTTGTGGACGAATCGTGCGATTGGGAGAGAGTGCTCGAAGAAGTTGTTGATGTGGTTGAAGAGGTGGAAGAAGTGGAGGGTGAAGAAGCGACAGGCGTTTCGTTGGGGTGGCAAATCCGCAAGTGATTCTCCATCGATTGGTGGCGGTGTAGTAGGCGCTTGTGGCAATGGGGACAGGCAGAAGATCCGGACCTCACCACCACTTTCTCGGCCGCATCATTGCCTTCTTGTTCCATCAGCTTTGAATCACAAAAGAGAAGTATACTTCTTACGCCGGCAAGGATGGAAGTGAATGAAACTGCGTCTGATCTTTGGTGGATCTTTTACAGATTCCTGATTTATTTGTTGCCCAATAAGTGTGGCCCTCTTGTTCTCTTCGTTCTGTTGTTGTCATCTGTTTCGTATTGTACACTCATGTCTTTGGCGTTTGACAAACGCCAGTAGAAGGCTACATCACCATCACCTCGCCATCATGGGTTCGTGGTGGTGGTTGGCGCGGCGGCAACGGAGAGCGCAAAACGGTGCCACGCACGGAGCTCGGCTTCGTTGAGGAACCTAAGCGTCACCACCTCCTGCGCCTCCTCTTGCTCCTCAGCTTCGTGACTCACCCGAAGCGTGAAGGCGTAGTCCTTCGCGCTGGCCCGCGCCTGCAGCTTCCTCCCCGCCAGCTCGTATTCCGCCACGGGCGTCGTCAGCGCCTGCTCGATCCACCACACCCATGTTAGGAGCGTGTCGTGTGCGTGTCGTGTCGTTCATGTTGTGTGCCATGTGTCGTGTGCGTGTCGTGTGCGTGTCGTGTCGTATCGTGTCGTGTCGTGTGCGTGTCGTGTCTCGTTGTACCTTGGAGCTGGCGTAGGTGGACAGGGTTCCGTTGCGGCAACACACGCAGTAAAGCAGCTTGCCGCTGTCGCCTTCAGAGTCGGAGGGAGTGCTGACGTAGGCGTAGCCCTCCTTCCGCTGTTGGTCATTTGTGGGTTGCTCGGAGGCGGCCGACGGCTCGCCGGTGGTGGCGCCGGGTGTCGCCAGGGCGGCAGCGGTGGGTGGCATCGGAATCGACCCGGTGCGTTGGCGTTCGTTCATCAACCACTCCCGCTTCTCCATCCTCTCCTTCAACATCAGCTGCAAATCGCCGTGCCACAGAGCTGCGAGTCAGCACCAGGTGTCGCTGATGTGCGTGTGGGGGTGGTGCGTGTGCGGTGGTGCGTGTGCGTATGCGTGTGCGTGTGCGGTGTTGTATACGTCGCTTTGGGCCTTGACCAAGGAGTCGTCACGACGGAAGGACCACCGGAGGCCGACGGGCAGATCCCGAATGCAGCCCATGATGGCCTCCAACCAATCCCGCAGGGCCTGTACATGTACAGCCCCCAGCCAACCAACCATTCAACAATCGAACACGATATCAAAATTATAATAATTTCACACTGAAAATAATAAGGATAGAAAGGGAGCTCGTACGTCTTCCTTGTCGGCGGCGAGGAAGGCGGTCTCCAGGGGCGACTGCAAGAGGAAGCAGAAGCCCTTGTCCTTCCCGTGCGGGCAGCAGTCCACCCGCGCCCGCACGAGCGAGATCTCGCCCAACGCCTCGGCTGTTTCCTGCGTATGTCATGTGTCGTGTCGTTGAGTACATAGCAATCTCAAGGTGAAGTGTTGCGTGCGTGTGCGTGTGCGTGTGTGCGTACCCAGTCGGCCCGGATCTTGAAGTACTTCAGGGAGTACTTGCCGAGCACGAACTTGCAGCCGAACCACTTGTCGCCGTTGCGCTCCTTCTTGTAGAGGACGCCCACCCGCCGGGCGTACTTGCCGTTGGCGACCTCGCGGTCGGCCTGCAGCCGGTACCGGAGCTCCATCCGCTGCAGTTCGGCTTCGTTCGTCTCCACCTCCGCCGCGGCGTCGCTCACCACCCCGTACTCGTCGACGCTTTCGCTCTTCGCCCCGGCGCCGCCGCCGAACTCCTCGCGAATAAAGTCCAGCTGCGCCGCGATGACGGTCGGAGCGCTGGTGGTGGTGGTGCTGCTGCGGACGTCATCAGCCGCCTTGAGCTCGCCGATTGTCGACAACTGTCGCTTGTCGCTGTCGACACCAACGGCGCCGCTGCCGCTGTCTCGCTCCCGCCGGTAGCTGCCCAGCCGGAACGAGTTCGAGCCCTTGAGAGTGGCCGCAGTCGCCGTGCCGCCGTTCGATTCCCGCTCGCCGACGACGACTGGGATGGCATTGAAGCCGAACGTGCCCGGCCTGCAGTCGTTGTTGCTCTTCTTCAGCTTCGACACGTAGCCCACCATGCCTCCGCCCTTCTCGCTCGGGCGCGCCCCGGCCTCCTCCGCTTCCACGATCGCCGTCGCCGGAGCCAACGTTCGTTCTTCTTTCTTTTCGGAGTTGTCACCCTCGACGGCGGGCGTCGAAAGTGTAGGCGATGCTGTCGACACAGCCGCGGCGGTTGCCTCCGACCGAGGCGACCGGGGCGAGGTGGAGGAGGCCGAGGGCTTGCCGGGCTGGAGCAGGTGGCGAGGGAAGTACTTCTCGATCTCCTTCTCCAGCTCCTCCTGCGCGAACCGCTTCTTGATCTCCTCCAGCGGGACCGCGATGCGCACCGACGGATGCCTGATCTTGATCAGATCTGCTCTCGCGCCCATTTTCAAACACACAAAGTCAAATCCAGTCAAACAAGGCGTCGTGTGCGTTGTGGGCTGTGTGCGGGGAAGCGGGTGCGGCCGTACCCAGCTTCTTGTCGGACCACTCCCGGTTTTTGAGTTCCCTTTCCATTTGGACGCGGCGGGCCTGCTCTTCCCACTTCCGCCCGAGCGACGTCTTCCGCGCCTCTTCCTCGTCCCGTGCTCGTTGCAGTTGCAGCAGCTGCTGCTGGGCCTCGGCGGTCGCCTGCAGCTCGGGGGCGGCGATCTCCCGTACGGCCAGTTTCTCGTCGTCCACCGCCCGCTGCGGTGGTTCTTCCACGATGTTTTCATTGGCTGAGTCGCTCGCATTGTCGCTTTCGCTTTCACTCTCGCTCTCGGTTTCGCTTTCGTTCTTCTCGTTGATGCCCTCGCTCTCGCCGCTGGGCACGCCTCCCTGCTGCTCCTCGGTCTTCTCGGCCTCCACCACGTCGCTTTCTTCGTTCTTTGTCTGCTGCGCATCCTCTCCGCCGTCGCTTTCGTTCTTTGGCGTCGCCACCGCCTCCGCCTCCATATCAGCCTCCGCCTCCGCCACAGCCTCCACCACAGTGGCCTCGGGCTCTTCGCGCTCGCGCCCCTCGTCGTCCGGTTCGGCCTCGTCCGACGAGTCCTCGACCTCCTCGAGCGCCCATTGGCGGATCTCGTTGAGCTCGTCCCGCGTCTTGCCCGTGACCTGCACCAGAAAGTCGACCAGCGCCTCGAGCTCGCGCCGCTGCCGCTGCAGGTCGGCGATCTCCGCCTGCGCCTCCTCGCGCTCGCGCCTGAGCTCGTGCTCGGCGAACTGGAGCCGGCCCTCCAGCTCCTCGTTGACGATCTTGAGCCGGTTGTTCTGTCGGCGCAGGCTCTCCATGACCTCGCCCTTGTTCATCGGCGGCTGCGCGGCCGTTGAGGCGCCCATCGACGCCATCAGCGCCGCCGTCGGGTTCGTGTTGCCGGAGAGCGCCAGCGGGTTTCCTGTCGCCATTGTCGACGTCGACGACGGCGTGCCGTAGACGGGCGTGCCGGACGACGAGGGCGGCGAGGCCAGCGTCGTGGGCGAGGCGGCCCCGGACTGCGACGGCGGCGGCGAGACGGCCGCTGCTGCCCCCCCCCCCGATCGCCGTGAGATGAATGGTGATGGGACCTACTAATTTGATGTGGTACCTTCGTTGCTGCGGGGCGTGGGGACGTAGGCCGGGGAGGCGGAGTCGTCGCTCGGGTGGGCGGCCGGGGAGGCGAGGGCGGCGGTGAGCGCGGAGGCGGCCGGCAGGGAGCTGGAGAAGGCCACCTCGCGCTTGATCATCTCGGCGGGCGGGTTGTCCAGGAGGACCGCGCCCGCGCTCATCATCAGCATCGACGCCGGCGAGGGCGCGCCCGTCATGGGCTTCTCGCCCACGAACTTCTTCTCCAGCAGCTCGTTGATCACCTAAGGCCACCACACAAATCAGCATATAAAATTCGTCATTAAAAATGAAAAATACATAATAAAAATATTATTATTTGCTTTTAGTCTATTTGATTTAGTCGCAATAGTAGTTATAATCAACAATAAAAATAAAAAATACCTGCTCGATGGCAGAAAGCCACAGGTGTTTGTCCTCCGGCGATTTGGCGTGCATGACGTAAGTCTTCTTGGTGTCCATTCGGACGATGGAAAACGCGTGTCGTCTACCAAGCCACGCTCCGCACACGCACACACCGGTGAGTGGCGCCTCATCAAAGGCCGAGAGGGACGATCACACGTACTTTCGAGTGATGCTGGACGACGTGTCCAGACTCGACGGCTCCATGCGGCCGCTGTTGATTCCCCTTTGGAGGGCGAGACGTCGACGAGAGAGGGAAGAAGGAGTGAGTTGAATAAATAGATAATCTAGATAATTATTAGATAAATAGATAATATCTATTATGAAAACAACACAAATAAACAGAATTGTACACAAGGAGTTGGAGTAGTATAGTAGTAAAGGGACGTACTTGCGCTTGATGGCCGACGAGTCGCTGCCAAACAGTTCGTTGACGTCCCGCTTGCTGAGGCTCTTCTTCTTGCCGTGGAGTCGGCTCTGCCTCACCCCCGCCGCTTCTGCTCGAGCCCGCGGCGTTCAGCCCAGCCCAACCCAACCCAACCAACAAAATAAACGAAAACGAAAACGAAAACGAAACAAATACTGCTTTCAAAAGAAAAGAGACAAATACCTTCTTCGACCTGACTGCCTTCGAGGTCTCGCACGAGGCAAATCGACAGCGGAATAGCTCCTCGGTACTCGAACCGTTTGCCTAATGTACATTTGAATGCGTGTCGTGCGTGTCGTGTGAGTCGTTGGTGTGTGCATCGTGTGCGTGTGCGTGTGCTCTGATAAATTGTGGCCAATTAAAAGATGGACTCGTGGGCGAGCACCTTTCTGGAATTTGAGGTTTTTCTTGGGTCGCGCGTAGACGAGCACGTCGTTGAAGAGGAACAGATACCGCTCCTGGTAGTAGTCCGCCTTGCGCGGGCTGAGCTTCATGAGGTACCCCTCCCTGATGAACACACGCCCAGGCGTCAACACCTGGAACGCACACGTTGAGAAAATGAGACTCGCGTCAGCTCAACTTCCTTCGCTCCACGCGGCACGACACGACAAACACGACAGGCACGTGCCTGAAAGCCATCTAGCTTCTCCTGTATGCGCTCAAGATCTGGAAAGTTCTCGGTGTCCTGCGTGTGCGATTGTGTGTGTGTGTGTGTGTGTCGTGTGTGTCGTGTGTGTCGTGTGTGTCGTGTGTGTCGTGTGTGTCGTGTGTGTGTGTGTGAACAGCAGTGAGTCTCGCGCATTACAACAGGCAGGCAAAACAAAAGCAGTACCTCCTTGGCGTTGTCGATGTGGGCGGTGAGTTCCTCGAAGATGGCGATGGCCTTGACCAGGTCTTCGTGGTCGGAGTGGTTCTCGCTCGTGCATTTGAGAAGTTCCTTGTGTGTATGTGTTGTGTGTGTGTGCGTGTGTGAATATTGCAAATTTGGAAGTAGCATGGGCGGAATCACGATGGTGGTGGCAAACATACTCGGAGGAGGAGCGGATACTTGCATATTCGCTGGACCGGTTTGATGAGGAACGATCCCAGGTCGAGCGCCTTGCACTCTTCAGCCAATTCGCATTTCTGCAGATAATTACAATGTAGAAAAATACATCATGAGAATAATAAATCATTAATAAAGAATGTACAGATACAAATATAATTTAAAATAGCGACGTGGAACAAGAGCGGCGCCGTACCCTGACAAAGGGGTCGAATTCGGGGATGCGGTCCTTGAAATAGCGAAGGGCGTCGAGACAGGCCCGGTAGTTCTTGCAGTAGGTCTTGTACATGGAACTGAAGTTGGGCGTGGCCTGATGATCACGTAACCCAATTAAAAGATAGAAATATAATATATATATATATAGAGAACGCGAAGAAGAAGGGATCTTGGCGCATGTGTGTGCCGTACCACTTGGATGAAGAGGTCGCCGATGTTGGCCAGCGAGAGGTCGTTGATGTCTTCATAATTGTGGCTGTTATAACAGTGACATGTTACAGTAGTGGGTGAGTGAGGGTGGTGGCTAGGTAGGTGCTGGCCGTCTTGTGACAAGACAAGCAAGCGGTGTAGGAGGGGGAGGAGACAAGGCACCTGTCGGAAAGGCGATCGTTGAGGGAGCTGAGGAATTGCGCGTTGTACTGGTGCAGCACCTGTAGCACCAGACCATCCACCAACGTGGTCCGTGTAAGGCAAAAAACGCAAAATAATAACAACAATAAATAAAAAAATAATTATGCTAAAAATAATTTTGCTATTTTTAAGACCTTTGTAAATGGCAGCAGATCTTTGGCAATCTCGAGAGGTACCCCCGCCCCGATAAAAAGAGGAATCAAAGTATGAAGTAGCAGGCAGATACGAGCGGCTGCCAGAACACACCAAGAAGAATCCTAAAAGAAGAATTAAAATAAGATAATATTAAAAAATCGTTGGGTACCTCGAGATTGCCAAAGATCTGGGGGATTTCCGTTCTTGAGAGAATGGAGGCGTCTCGCAACGGATTGATGAAAATCTGTAGGAGGGATTTGTTAGCAAATCACTTGCTACCATCCCAAAAGAAGCCAATTTTCAACAATTGAGAAGATGAGAGAGGGTTGCCTTTTGTACGACTTCAAGATCGTGGACGTAGCCCACCTCTGTCTCCCAGATCTCGCGCACCACCCGCTCTCTCTTCTTTAGTTGCTTCGCATTTCCATTTTGAAAATTGAACATATCGGTCTTTTCTCCCCTTCCGCGTCAGTCTGGGCCGGTCCGCCGCACGCTCAACCCGAGGGCGCAAGGGAGCACAACAGGCAATATGTTGCAAAGATGAAGGATGAAGGAAGCGAGGCTCGCCACTTCTGTCCCTCCTACCAGAGACCAGGGTTAATTAATGTGGAAAAAGGCGTTCGAAAAATGACCACGCTTGCTATTGGTCATCGACTCCGTCTTCTACACCAAGGCCAACCGCCTAGCCGACCCCGCCCGGCCGAACGACGAGACGAAATGTCACCACCGGGCGGCCGATCGATCCTAGATACCAGTCCGACGGGTGAAGTGATTTGCCATTGTAGCGCTGATGCACAGCTAGTGGCCCCGTAAGGAAAGAGACAAAAAAGGACCTGCAATCGAAAAAAGGGTGGTCAGTACCTCTTCACAAGGTACAAACCTGAACACATGAACCAATAACCCACAACTTTTTGAATTTTTTTGAATGCTCTTCATGCTGTAAAAGGACAGTTGTCAGAGCTGTTTTATGTTTATGCACTTGTCCTGCACTCAACTCCATGTATTGTTTTCACACCACCTCCACTTCAATGTGAATATGGCCTTGCTTGGCCTTCATCTTTTCTTCTATCTGTAGAACAAGCCCACAAAATATGTCAGCCCACCCACCAAAGCAGGGTCACACCGACCGTTACGCCCACCCAGACCCCGACTCAAACTCACCGACCTCGTCGCCAAGCCAGTCGCCCACCCAGTCGGCAAGCCAGTCGCCGACACGGTCGCCCACCAACTCAGTCGCCCACCACCTTGCCCACCCACTCCGTCATGCCGTCGACCACCGCGTCGAACTCCGTCACGCCATCGGTCACCCGGTCACCTACCCCCAGCCCGCGCGTGGGGAACGGCACCGCCGCAGGACGGCGGCCGGAATTGCAGTACCGCTGGCGCTGATCGCTCTTGCTGGGTGTGTGGCCGCAGCGGGGCTGATGCTCTGGCGCCGCAGGGACAGCGGCATATCAGCCGCGGATGCCCTCTCTGTGGGCGCGCCGTCTCTCAACGTCATGAACATCTCGCCCCTCTACGAGAACCGTACGGTGACTCACAGGAACGAGCTCTACGCGGGCGACGACGCGAGCGACATGTTCGGTCCGCCTGCTCCAGGCGGCCTCAACAGGGACGAGGCCTTCATCGCCCACACCATGACCTGGGACGCCGTCTGACGCCACCCGCCAATGTGCTGCACGCCAGTTTGAAAAACCTTGCGTACGAGACTCAGCGCGGGCAAATGCAACGTCTATTGACGATGGCCCTTCCTTGAGATGCTGTTGACGGGCGACGAAAAAGGACAGTCGCCTCCCGGTTTTGGAAAGTGAACGGTTTCCTGTGAGGACAACCGAGGTTGCTGTTGTTCTTCACTTCTGTATCCTAACCGCCCCGCACACACCTCGAGACCGTTGGGCTGTCCCCCCTCCCTCGTCCGCTCTCTTCACCTCCCTACTAGTACCATCCTGCGGTGGGTGGTCACACAGAACAAAATGATGAAGTCTTGTTCCCTGTACTCTATCACCATCAATTCCGCGCTGGTGATCTTCGTGATCGCCCTCTTCATCTCGCCTGCCCGGGCAGCCTGCGCGAAGCCGTGCGGTCTCGACAACCCCAACATCTTCCCCGTCTCCCTGCCCAACGGAGAGACCTACGACTCCTTCTACTCGTGGATCATAAGCGCGGGGATTCTCACGGAAGGCAGCAAAGTGGCCAGCAAGTGGGTCGCCAACAACACGGTCGACCCCAACCTCCACTTCCTGCCCAACACCCAACCCTGCGCGATCAACATCACCTTCGTCAGTTCGGTCACCTCCAGTCGAAATCGACTTGGTTGGTTCCAGTTCAACAAGAACGGACCCCGCGGCGGGAAGATCATTGCTGGAACCAAGGTGACCATGTTCGACGATGTCACCAAGGACATCCTGTCGGGCGAACGAGAGCCCTGTCTTTACCAGGGTTCGACCGTGACGCTGGGTCCGTTCGACTCGTCTATCTCCATCGGCTTCTACCTCGATCTCGACGCCCAGTGTACCACCAGCTACCTGCGACTGTACAGTCTCGACGAGGAGAACCTCAAGTACGACACCTCCGCGTGGAATCCGACACTCAAGCCCTACGGTCGCAGTGTTGCCGTTCTCAGAGTGCGCTTCACCCCCCCCCCTTAACTATCTCGGTCACCGCAAACCTTGTGTCGCAGTGTTTGTTGTTGTGAAGCATTCGGCGACATTGGCCTAACTTTATATCAACACCCGATCTTGGCCACCAGGACCCCACGACGGAAAACGTGTTCTTTGGCTTCGACGATTGGGAAGCGATTTACAGTGATCAAGACTACAACGACGTGGTGATCCACGCCAGCTCCAATTGCACGCTCAATACCACAAAGATCCCCTGCTACTCCACTTGCCGCTACTCCGCCCAGGTATTTTGGCGACAGCGCCCAGTTTGTTTTTTTTTGTTTTTCTTAATCGATTTCTTGTGGGATGTAACAGACGTTCAACTCGGCGACGTGTCAATGCGCCTGCCCCAACCCGGCCACGGAAGCGGCGTGCACCAACCCTCTCTTCTACTGGAATGACATCACCTGCACCTGCGACCCGCGACCCTCTCGTTCGCCCCCTCTCCCCAATAAGAATATAATATTTTTCTTTTTCTTTTTCCTTTGTTCTTGTTGGAGGACGAATCTGACCGTGAGCTTGTTGCTTTCTGTCGCTCTCCGCCTCTCCAGCTTCGCGCACTCCAACCGCTTCTCGTACTCCGTCCCGCACACCGAGTGCTTCGCGCACTCCGTCCCGCACACCGACGATATCGCGCACGCCCAGCCCGAGCTCCACGCGCACTACGCAATCGCCGACCAGCACGGTCTCGCCCACCAAGTCGCCTAGCACCTCGCGCAGCCCGTCGGTCACGCCGACGCCATCGGCCTCGCTCACGCCATCGGCGTCCATAACTCCGACCAAAACCCCAACTCGATCGCCTTCCCCGTCCTCCACCAGCTCGCCCTCGCGCACCCAGTCCCCGACGCAGTCGCCGACCAACTCGCCCACCAGCTCGCGCACGCCCAGTGTTACCCCGACTGTGACCCCGACTCGGTCACCCACGAGCAGTCCCACGTCGAGCGTGACGCCCACTGTTACGCCCACCCAGTCCCCGACGCAGTCGCCGACCAACTCTCCGACTCAGTCACCCACCCGCTCGCCCACGCCCAGTGTGACTTCGACTTCGACTCCAACTCAGTCACCCACGCAGTCGCCCACGAGTTCGCCGACCTCGTCGGTCACGCCCACAGTGACACCCACGCAGTCACCGACCCAGTCGCCGACCAACTCGCCTACCCAGTCGCCCACCTGCTCGCCTACCCAGTCGCCTACGCGGTCGCCCACGAGCAGTCCGACACCGAGCGTGACCCCCACGGTGACGCCCACTGTGACACCGACGCAGTCTCCCACCAACTCGCCCACCCAGTCGCCGACGCGATCCCCCACGCAGTCACCGACACAGTCCCCTACCCAGACGGTGACGCCGACTGCCACGCCGACCCAGACGCCCACCAATTCGCCGACTAACTCGCCCACGCAGTCTCCGACCAACTCGCCCACGCCGAGCGTGACGCCCACGGTTACGCCAACCCGGTCGCCCACGCAGTCGCCCACGCAATCTCCGACACCGAGCGTCACTCCGACCGTGACTCCGACCCAGTCGCCGACAAACACGCCCACTCAGTCGCCCACCAACTCGCCTACGCAGTCGCCCACCCAGTCCCCGACCAGGTCGCCCACGCCGAGTGTAACGCCCACCGTGACGCCGACTGTCACGCCGACCCAGACGCCTACCAGCTCACCAACCCAGTCTCCCACTCAGTCTGCGACCAACTCGCCGACCCGGTCGCCCACTAACTCGCCAACGCCCAGCGTAACGTCCACGGTGACCCCCACGCAGTCGCCGACCCAGTCGCCGACCCGGTCGCCCACGCCGAGCGTAACCCCGACTCAGTCGCCCACGCAGTCCCCGACACCGAGCGTAACACCCACTCAGTCGCCCACCAACTCGCCCACGCAGTCGCCAACAAGTTCGCCTACGCCGAGTGTGACGCCCACGGTTACACCGACTGTCACGCCGACTCAGTCCCCGACTAACTCGCCCACGCAGTCGCCCACGCAGTCGCCCACCAGATCCCCGACACCGAGTGTGACACCCACAGTGACGCCGACTGTCACGCCGACGCAGTCGCCCACCAACTCGCCCACGCAGTCGCCCACGCAGTCGCCCACCAGATCCCCTACGCAGTCACCCACGCAGTCACCCACCGCCTCAGTGACGCCGACTGTTACGCCGACACAGTCGCCCACCAACTCACCGACCAACTCGCCCACGCAGTCGCCCACTCGGTCGCCGACCAACTCGCCCACCCAGTCGCCTACTACCTCGCCCACGCCGAGTGTGACGCCCACGGTGACGCCGACTGTCACGCCTACCCAGTCGCCGACCA
>NW_004457702.1:485241-487981 GCF_000313135.1 Acanthamoeba castellanii str. Neff | reverse complement strand
ACCGCCTCAGTGACACCGACTGTCACGCCAACCCAGTCGCCCACTCGGTCGCCGACCAACTCGCCCACGGTGACGCCCACGGTGACGCCAACGTGACGCCGACCCAGACGCCCACCAACTCGCCCACCCAGTCGCCCACACGGTCTCCCACCAACTCGCTCCCCCACGCAGTCCCCTACCCAGTCGCCCACCAACTCGCCCACGCCGAGCGTGACGCCCACTGTGACACCAACAGTGACGCCGACCCAGACGCCCACCAACTCGCCCACACAGTCACCCACCAACTCGCCCACGCCGAGCGTGACGCCCACGGTTACGCCGACTGTGACGCCCACCCAGACGCCCACCAACTCGCCAACCAACTCACCTACGCAGTCCCCGACTCTGTCACCGACCAACTCGCCCACGCAGTCGCCCACTCAGTCTCCGACCCAGTCGCCCACCAACTCGCCGACTCGGTCGCCCACCCAGTCCCCTACCAACTCGCCCACGCAGTCGCCCACCCAGTCTCCCACGCAGTCGCCCACCAACTCGCCCACCCAGTCGCCCACGCCTAGCGTGACGCCCACGTTAACTCCTACTGTGACGCCCACCCAGACGCCCACCAACTCGCCCACCCAGTCGCCCACGCCGTCGTCCACTCAGTCTCCCACGCCGTCGCCCACCAACTCGCCGACTCAGTCGCCCACCCAGCGCCGACGCCTAGCGTGACTCCCACAGTGACGCCCACGCAGTCGCCCACCCAATCGCCCACGCAGTCGTCGACGCCGAGCGTGACGCCCACTGTGACACCGACCGTCACGCCGACCCAGTCGCCGACTAAATCGCCCACGCCGTCGCCCACCCAGTCCCCTACTCAGTCGCCCACTCAGTCTCCCACGCAGTCGCCCACCAACTCGCCGACTCAGTCGCCCACCCAGTCGCCGACGCCGAGTGTGACTCCGACCGTGACGCCCACGCAGTCGCCCACCAACTCGCCCACCCAGTCTCCCACGCAGTCGCCGACGCCGAGCGTGACGCCCACTGTGACGCCGACCCGGTCGCCGACCAACTCGCCCACGCAGTCTCCCACTCAGTCGCCCACGCAGTCGCCCACGCAGTCACCGACCCAGTCGCCGACTCAGTCGCCCACGCCGAGTGTTACTGCGACAGTGACCCCCACCCAGACGCCCACCAACTCCCCGACCCAGTCGCCCACGCAGTCGCCGACTCAGTCCCCAACCCAGTCGCCCACCAGTCACCCACCGCCTCAGTCGACGCCGACTGTGACGCCGAGCGTGACTCCGACTCAGTCGCCCACCCAGTCGCCCACGCCCTCGACGACGCCGACTGTGACGCCGACTCAGTCGCCAAGCAACTCACCCACGCAGTCACCTACTCAGTCGCCGACCAACTCACCCACGCAGTCTCCTACTCAGTCGCCCACGCAGTCGCCGACTCAGTCGCCCACCAACTCGCCCACGCAGTCGCCCACGCAATCACCGACTCAGTCACCCACCAACTCGCCGACGCCGAGCGTGACGCCCACGGTGACGCCGACTGTCACGCCGACACAGTCCCCGACCAACTCGCCCACGCAGTCACCTACTCAGTCGCCCACGGCCTCGCCTACTTCGAGTGTGACCCCAACCATGACGCCGACCGTCACCCCCACTGTAACACCATCCAGCTCCCAGTCGCCCACCCAAACGCCGACGCCGTCGCCGACCAGCAGCCCGACGCCGAGCGTGACGTCCACGCAATCGCCGACCCCGTCGCCGACCAATTCGCCCACGCAGTCCCCGACCCAGTCACCCACGCAGTCACCCACCGCCTCAGTGACGCCGACTGTGACGCCAAGCGTGACCCCGACTCAGTCGCCCACGCCCTCGGTGACGCCGAGCGTGACGCCTACCCAGTCGCCGACCAACTCGCCCACGCAGTCCCCAACGCCGAGTGTGACCCCGACCCAGACGCCGACGCAGTCGCCCACCACCTCGCCGACTCCGTCTGTTACGCCGACTGTTACGCCGACTCAGTCGCCGACCAACTCGCCTGCAAACTCGCCCACCCAGTCGCCGACTCAGTCGCCCACCAACTCGCCTACCAGCTCGCCCACGCCGAGCGTGACCCCTACCCAGTCGCCGACCCAGTCGCCCACTCAGTCGCCCACGCCGAGTTTGACGCCGACCCAGTCGCCCACCAGCTCGCCGACCTCGAGCGTGACGCCTACCCAGTCGCCCACGCAGTCGCCGACCCAGTCGCCCACGGCTTCTCCGACTCAGTCGCCCACGCTGTCTCCGTCGAACTCGCCCACGCAGTCACCCTCCAACACTCCGTCGCCGACCCAGTCGCCCTCATCCACAGTGACGCCCACGCAGTCGCCCACGAGCAGCCCGACGCCGAGCGTGACTCCCACCGTGACCCCGACCATGACTCCCACCCAGTCGCCGACCCAGTCACCGACGCAGTCCCCAACGCAGTCTCCGACCAACTCGCCAACTCGGTCACCTTCGAGCTCCCCTTCGTCCACTCAGTCGCCTACGCCGAGCGCGACGCCCACGGTGACGCCGACCCAGACCCCGACCCAGTCGCCCACGAGCAGCCCGACTGCCAGCGTGACGCCCAGCGTGACTCCGACGATGACGCCCGCGCAGTCGTCCACCAACTCGCCTACGCAGTCGCCCACGCAGTCGCCCACGAGCTCGCCGTCGCCCACGCAGTCGCCCACTCAGTCGCCCTCGAACTCACCCACAGCTTC
>NW_004457702.1:484497-485033 GCF_000313135.1 Acanthamoeba castellanii str. Neff | reverse complement strand
ACTCGCCCACTAAGTCACCCACTCAGTCGCCCACGGCCTCGCCTACTTCGAGTGTGACCCCAACCGTGACGCCGACCGTCACCCCCACTGTAACACCATCCAGCACCCAGTCGCCCACACCCAGTGTGACGCCTAGTGCGACGTCCACCCAGACGCCGTCGCCGTCGTCGACCGGCAGTCCAACTCCGAGCGTGACGCCGAGCGTGACTCCGACTCAGTCGCCCACGCAGTCCCCCACGCCTCAGTGACGCCGACTGTCACGCCGAGCGTGACTCCGACTCAGTCGCCCACCCAGTCGCCCACGCCCTCGGTGACGCCGAGCGTGACGCCTACCCAGTCGCCAACCAACTCGCCCACGCAGTCTCCGACCCAGTCGCCTACGCAGTCTCCAACCCAGTCGCCCACCAACTCGCCCACGCCGAGCGTGACCCCCACCGTCACGCCAACAGTGACGCCCACGCAGTCGCCGACGAACTCGCCCACGCAGTCGCCAACCCAGTCGCCGACCCAGTCACCGACCCAGTCACCCACCAAAC